>NW_026939406.1:0-9185 GCF_032062105.1 Saccostrea cuccullata | reverse complement strand
TTGCCAACACACTTATGTTGAATTGAGTTACAGCGAAGTGCTTTTATTCCCTGTGAATTAATTATGTATTTTTATCTTCATAACGAATTTCGCTCATAATAATGCAAAATCATCCGTCGATCCCTGTCACTGCTTTTTAAACATGTTTTACTATATTCAATATAATTAATCTATCTCCTGCCATGTACAGCATTTGAAAAAATATATTATATAGGAATTCATAGAATTTCTAATTTTCCTAACTAATAATGAAAATTATGACTACGGTACTTACTTGATTTGTTTAGGACACTTTAATCATTTCTCTGAAATGTTGCTGCAAGTGGTGTCATGAGGGTATTCGCTTTCTTTTACATTGAAATCCAGGGCATATCATTTTGTCTAAAATTAAAGTAAATTTCTCATTTGAGCCGTTCCAAGCAAAAACCCCCCTTATGTAATCTGACAGAATTTTACGTCACAATAGAAAAAGAGACGTCATTGTTTTGCAACAAAAACTCTAATCACAATCATATCGCACACTGACTGCTTTCCAACTACATGCTGTATTTTACGTCACAGAATTTTCTCCGCTGTGCTTTCTGCATATTTTCTTTCATGACTACATGTGTATTGTCTATTTTATAACATATCTGACTCTGATTGTTGTCAAACTACATGTGTATTACACATTAAAAAGGCCTAATAGTGTTCTGATTAAATACATAAAATTTGTCGACACTGCGACCTTTATTCTGTTCCAAGTGTAATGATTTCGAAATTTTCAGGTTTCAGGTTTTACCATGCGGAGTTCCAAATTATCTCTGTTCACATCACGTGACTTTATTTTTTTGTATAAATACCGAGACTGGGGGAGCTTGTCGGATGCAGCCAAGGTTAGAAGACGAGTGGCGTGAAATAAGAATTCACGTGTTATATCCCTCGCCTGTTTCACAGTTAGAGAGTGGATATGGAAGGCCAATCCAGTTAAGGCCTGCCACAAACTGGGTTGACCTCTAACATAGAGGCTAGCCATAGTTTGTTGTGTCTCGTCAGCATTGGCTGACCAGTCCGTCCAGGCTGCTATACTCATTGTCCGTCCTGAATAAGGCATCCTACAATGAGTGTAGTGGTTGAAGGGCTATCACATATACTGTCCGTCCTGAATAAGGCTTCCTACAGTATATGCGGTAGTCCGAGGGCGATGGG
Organism: Saccostrea cuccullata; assembly: GCF_032062105.1. Lineage (NCBI taxonomy): Eukaryota > Metazoa > Mollusca > Bivalvia > Ostreida > Ostreidae > Saccostrea > Saccostrea cuccullata. Next base: position 7,997 of record NW_026939406.1, on the reverse strand, counting down.
CATCCTATATAAATGTTAGATCGGGGACTCCCCATTTGATTTTGTTGCTTGCCTCCGATTGTTATAGTGATTTACTGTTGATTATTGTTTACCTAGATAAGGTTAGGACATATTTGTATATTTCGGCAGTCCACTAAGATCATACCAATTATATCGAATCAATTAATGTTGAACACCCCAAACCCTGGAATTGACCAGGTACGATCCCTGTGATTTATTGTAAATACGTTACACAAGTACAATATATATAAGTTTTTAGTTAAACTAATTAAAACATGCCACTGTTGTTTAAAATTTAAGACTCTTTCATATTCAATAACGACAAAAAATTACATATTTTAATTAATTAAATGTTGAGCGTAAAAAATATTTTTAAAAAGGAAGCAAGAGTAGTTTGAAATGTTTTTTAATCTGAAGTCTTGGCGAAAATTGATTTGACTTAATCTTATGTCAAGAAAACTGCACAGGGATTAACACCAATCAAACTGAATGTCAGAATTGTTAAACCACACCAATGCCAGATCTAAATCCGGGTAGTTTTTTTTTTCATTTATTGTAGACCCAGAACCTCCTCGAAGAAATGTGACATTAGTTCAGCTAACAAAGCTACATTAATCGAATAGACCTATATCCCACATTCTTTTTTTGTTATGTGTTGGAAAGATGGAAAACTTGTTAATGCTGTTGTTATCCCCCCTCCCACCACCACCACCACAAAAAAAAAATATAAGAATATATGAAAATTTTGAAAGTTAAAAGTACCGTATTTGACAAGCACACGTACATTATTTATTTCACATTCTGAAAAAAATGCAACCCTCGGATCTGTTTTTTATGTGCATGATTTTAATCACAATATTAGATCATCTGAGTGTAAATCGATTGCAAATAAAATACATTTCCAAAATATTTTAATCAGTTTGGATTTCCCGATCTACTCTTTAATCTAACGTAGCAAGAAGTAAATGCAGGTTCGTAATTTTCACCAGGAAGATCACATGCAAGTAAACATAAATTGAGGGTTTTTTCACGCAACGCTAGATCTTGGAAAATCAGATCGAGTGCTTGGAGTATTTATCAAATTATAAACACTTTTGTCGAATGATTTGAAAAACTTGTTGATATGTTTTTTTAAATGTATATGCATGTAAAAATATTTAAGCGTTATCATTTTAGTAGACCCTGACACTGTAGATGCAAGAGTGAAAAAAAAATAAAGTTTACTAGTATTTTGTCAATATAATGAGATTCCATCAGGAGACAATAAAATGATGAAAAGCGTTGTATAAAAAATGCTATTTTTAATTTGCTGTTTAAATTATTATCCCCAAACAACGTTTGTAATAATAAATGATACAGAGTCTCGGTTTATAGTGCTTAATGGAAGATACAAAATTAAACAAATCATTAAATGAATGATGTTGACACCACAAAGTATACATAATTATGTTAGCCTGAAAAGCTCCTAAGTTTTTGCATTTCATTTAGCATTGCGGTGATATATGCCTATATCTCATTACTTACCATGATTTTGAACGGTCACCCATCGAAGGGTTAAACAGGCTCGCCATTGCTTAACTTGCCTGAAATAGAGACTATTAGAGAGACTCGACCGCATCACTGGAAAAGCTAGCTCCCAGCGAGGAAGTATACATCTATGTTCCCTATACTAGTATACTGTATTAGTATACTGTCCGCTACAGATGTCAAACTCAAAAGTGGGATATATCATGATAAAAAAAAGGTTTCTAGATAATTTCGGAAATATCTTGTATATAAAAAAGGTTTCTAGATAACTTGTCCTCTTTTATCCTTAGCAGTGAAACTTAAGGTGATGACCCTTTCTCAATGTTTAAATTTAAATAGATTGAATGTTTATATTTGTTAAACGTCCATCTCGAGAATTTTTAAACTGTCATAAGGAGACGCCACCACTTGCCGGTGGAGAGCTGCAAATATTCCTATAACCGGCACTTAGGGCCTTTGAGCAGTGAGGAATCTTGTTTGTGCCAGCACTTCCTGCGACACGGGACCGCGGTTTATACAGACTCATCCGAAGGATCGGTCTCCATGTAAATTTTACTCCTACCTAACCCCCCCCCACTTTCAGAACACTTGGACTCCTTGTGAGTTGGTAAGGATGGTCAGATGTTCGAATATGTGATGTTTATGTAGTGACAGAGAATGGCCAGCATTCCCCCCTCTTCTGTACACAGTGGAACTTCTTCGTATGTGTGTAAAATGTTGGGTAGACTGAGATAGAATATATACGATATTACTAATATATGAGAAGCATTTTATTCGAAAGACAGTCCAATATGCAGTCTTCGCACGTGAAACATGTTCTTTTTACTATTAAATTTCTTTATGTGTTCATTTTTCTATAAGGACGGTAATCTAATGTACATTTGTGTCTGCATGGTTCGAGGACTTTAAAAGCTGCTCTAAATAGGCCCCTTACTTACACGTTTTTCTTTATCTCTAAACATTTTTGTTGTCCTGTGAAACTTACCTCATGGCAACCTGTTGTTTTGTTGTGTTTTTTTTAACTGTGACATGTATGGTTTTTTTATTTTCAGATCAGATCGCATAAATGACTTAAATATTGAGAAATTTTAAGTCTAACTTTCACTTACATAGATATATGCGTAAAGCACAAGAGGATGGACTCTCATAATTTTGTTTGGCAATCTTCTTTTATTAATGACATTAGACTACATGTATGTGATTGTACTGTAGGAAGTATACATTTTTTTAAAACAAAGCTGAATCATATGCCTTACCCTTTTTTTCATTTTTTCAGGTCATGATTTTATTATTTATTTAATAATTTGAAATCTGAAAAGTATACACTTTAAGTATTCATAAATTACACATTTAACGTGTACATGTATATATCTAGTCTAAATTGCCTTTGTGCTAGTACTTTTATATTTATTCTTTCATTGTCCCCTACACCTTTCCTTCTTATATTTTTTAACAAATGAGGACATAAATAAGCAAAAAAAATGCATATGTAGCTGAGCAGTAAGAAAAAAGGATAAATGGTACTCATAATTTACATAGAAATACTATACTTTACAACATCCTTACGTCGTGTTCATTGATAAAAGCGCAAGTCCTTGCCCCTTTATGCTGTCTCTTGGTCGGTGTTTTGAAGGCAAAGGTTGGACAAGTAATTAACATCAATTATAAAAAAGATAAATTAATGGGAACTAAATTATTTTTTTGGTGTTGCTGGTTTTGAAAGATTTGGGCTGAACTTAAGAGGTAAAATTATAAAAGACCTATCAATTACATGTATTTGACATGTTTTTCTAAGTCAGTGAATCATGGAACTATTTGAACTCCTTTGACATAATTTTAATAAATATCAGAAAAAAATAAACTGAACTTATTAATAAAAAATATTTTACAACAAATTAAGCACATATATAAGTCAGAACGGTAATACAATACCAAGTTATAAGTATAAGTAATTCATATTTTTTATTACGTCGCTATAACGTCGCTACAAGAGAAAAAAATTATTAAATACGGCGTCAGCTGTATAAAAGATGCATACTTTGAATACCTGTATATCTGTAACAGAGCAAGATACGCCCGTAATATTTACAGGTTATATTCACCCAAGGTTCTACATCAATTTTCAAGAAAAAGTCATTTTCGAAAATTTTTGACATAAGGGGGGTTTTGCTTGGAACGGCTCATTTTAATTTACTGGTATTTGGAAGTGTCTGACAGCTTATTTTTCAGCAGGATTGATCAACTCTGACTAAGTTATTGATAAAATATTTTATTTTAATTTTTATGAAACAAAGCATACAAAGAATTTTCATAAATTGATATTATTTGCATATATACCTTGATAAATCCTTAACCTTGAAGAACTGCAACATCCTGTTTATTCAACAATCTTTCGATGTGATGAGCATCTTCTGAATTGAAATCGTGAACATTTTGGTAGGGGTTGAGAGATGGATGTGTCCAAGACTGATAACACACCCAAGATTATCAGTGTGCAGTGTTTTGATTGCATTTTTTAGTTAGTGGCACCACATGTTTCAATTCAAATATGTATGGAAGGGTCGCATTTGCACATGTGAACAGCTATCATTTAAATGCAACTGTTGTTTGAAGGGGAATTCGAAATTGGAGAAAGTAGACATTGATATATCTGCGTGTTATACTGTGTTTTACTGTGATAAAGTTATAAAATTAGTTTTGGTCATAAAACTGCGTGATGAAGTAAGTAGAAACACGTGCATGATTTTCAAATGTCAATGTATGTTCAACTTATAGAGAATTTACTGGTCAATGCACTGACTTTTCATAAATTAATCTTGGATGAACTATACTAAAAAAGCTAAGGGTAAGAATACTTTTCCTGAAAGATTTTTTCATTTAATAAATATCATTAAATTTCAATTGTTAAAGAAAATTGTTTATTTTAGTGTAAGAAAGCATTGCTTTATACAACAGTTTTATATCATAATGGTAAATGCAGGGGACCAGGGGAATGGTATAACTTTTTTGATCAATTCTTTGTTGTAGATTTATGTCTCTTGTACATTCAAACAGTTGCCCTTTTTTCTAATTCAAAATAAAAATAAATATTTATCTTTATTCAGCAGATATACATTCCTATATCCAGAGAAGTGACCTAATGACCTCAAAATAAAATGTGATAAAGTATATCCTAAAGCAGTGGTACCAACGAGTTTAATGTCTGTAATAATAAGAGGCTTTTCACAAAATTGACTGAAAAATGATTTCCTAAAATATTAATTGTCAAGAATGACACTACTTGATCTTGTGATCGAGTTATGACCCCCAAATCAAAAGTGGTCATATATTTCTTAGGGACTACAGATCTAGTGCATTAAATTATTTTTCAAACATTAGAATCTCAAGTTACTGAAATATTGAGTAAACAATACTTTTCTATTTCTAGATCAGTTTGAGCTTTGTGCTTTCACCTTGTAGCCCAAAATCAGTAGGGGTCTTTATTCCTTTGGGAGTACCAGTATACTAAGTTTGATGTCTGTAAAGCAAAGGGTTCCCAAAATTTTAAGCAGACATTATTTTTTTGTGTCAGAATAGTCTCAACCTTGAAATTTGACTTCATGAAATCAACAGGATTATCTACTCTTTCACTAGGGAGTACCTGGGTGTACAGCTTTCTTCAAATCCAATTATACTCTGATTCATGTATAAAGTTATATAATAACATTTGAAATCAGAAGAGGAGTATTCGACATGAATCCATTGTCAACAGTTGGAAGAGGAATGTTCCTCCAGTCCAGTGTCAAATTTTGAAATGGGGAGAGGAACGTTCAGTGTATTAAGATTCATGGGTTGTAGTGTTTTTGATAGGAATTGGTAGAGGAACGTTCATCAAATGTACTGTTTATATACATGTAGTATGTATTATCAATTGAAATTGACTGATGAACGTTTGTAATATTGTGTGTTAAAACTTGTAAATACAGTGTCAAGTTGAAAGAGGAACGTTCCTCCGGTATCAATATTTGAAATTGGATGAGGAACGTTCCTCAAATATGTTGTGTTTAGACTTAAGTAAATCCAGTGTCAATAGTTTGAAGAGGAACGTTCCTCCAGTGTACATGGTGTATATAGTATCAATATTTGAAATTGGAAGAGGACCGTTCCTTTAATGCCTAATATTTGAAAATTCATGAGATGCCTACGGTAATAAGTAAATTTGAGAGAGGAATGTTCCTCAAATGCCTGATGTGTTCATTCATAAGGTATTTAAAAATACACACTGTATGTGCAAATCTGTAAGAGAGGAACGTTACTCAAATGTCTGGTGATAATAAATGCATCTTAGTTTAGAGAGGGGAATGTTCCTCAAATGTCTGGTCATAACAAATGCATCAGAAGTTCAGAGAGAGGAACGTCTCAAATCTCTGGTCATAACAAATGCATCTGAAGCTAAGAGAGAGGAACGTTCCTCAAATCTCTGGTCATACCAAATGCACCAGAAGTTCAGGGAGAGGAACGTTCCTCAAATGTCTTGTCAAAACAAATGCATCTGAAGTTCGAGAGAGGAACGTTCCTCTCTCTCTCAAAAAGTCTGGTCATAACAAATGTACCAGAAGTTCAGAGAGAGGAACGTTCCTCAAATCTCTGGTCATAACAAATGCATCTGAAGATCAGAGAGAGGAACGTTCCTCAAAAGTCTGATCATAGCAAATGCATCTGAAGTGTAGAAAGAGGAACGTTCCTCAAATACTTAAAAAAATCTTCAAAAAGGGAACTTGTTGAGACACAAATAAGGATTTTAAGACAAAAATGAATTCAGATTGTAAACCTTGGGTGAAAAAAAGGGAATTTTCAATTTCCTTTGTTTTGGATTGTGTTTGAAATAATCATCAAACAAAGATACATTGCAGGTTTCAGTAAATCTTCAACCAAGCCTTTTTGTTACTTCTCACTAAAATATTGACAGTTGTGAAGGAAAAACTTTAAGAATACTGTGCAACTATATATTCAAGGAGTAGTTTTAATCAGATGTGGATACAAAAAAATTCTAAAGAACTTTTGGACAATTTGAAATCACAAGACTTTACAAAAATCAACAGCTTCAAAACTTAAGACTTTTCAACTTTATACACAACATTTCCCCACGACAAATTAAAATCCAGGTTTTTTGATATCATTGACAGCTGCTTCTTCAATAAAAATGGAACTCTTAAATTTACTTACCTCGTCAATGGTCATTTGCAAAATTATTTTGTTAAAACAGATTCTGATTGCACATATAATTACTCTGAAGATGCTTGAGTTTCTGATTGACAATATCTATATTGTTTTTGTTAAAAACAGTAATTTATTTAAAATAGAGCATTTAAAAACCTTTTGATAAGTGTAACAGTACGTAAACAAAATTTGGGGCGTATGCAGTATGAGTAGGAATATCATGGAAAGCACAGGGAGAGGAATGTTATGTCAAAACAGCTTGTTTTATTTTGATATTTCTCCGAACCCCCCCCTACTCTCCATTCATTACAATTTTTTTTCAATTTCAATTATTAGAAGACAGCATTGAATTTTATATTTCTTAATTGCTATTTAGAAACATGGTCGGGGGAAAAAAATCTTTTGAGAATAACCAATCCCTTCAAGTAAATCACATTTTCCTTAAATTTATTATCATGTATTTATTAATCGTCAAAAAACATTTGATACCTGAATCAAATATTGAGCAATAAATGTTCAGTGGTTGGAAAAAATGTTTTTGGGCCAATATTGAACAGTAAAATGCTGTATGTTATCCTTTTTACATTCTTGTATGATTTCTACATGAGTCTTTTGAATAGATATAAGGCGTATAAATGAACATGTTTGTTAACATTAGTATTATGTTTTTCTGTATATATTATATAGTTAGATCTATTCAGAAGCAACAAGTTCATCATATTTTATGTCAATGTACAATACATTTATTATTGTGTAAATATTATGTTACAAAGACTCTAATTGGTTTAAAAAATATGCAGGGATGGGGTTATTTACGAGGAAAGTAATTAATTAAATTACAATTACTTTCCAAAACATCCAATTAAATTACCATTACCATTACATGGGTTTTGAAATGTAATTAATCAAATTACATAACTTTGCAAATGTTATTTAAATTTAAAATTTCAAATTACATTAAAGAATACACGTATAAAAGTCATTAGTCATGTATATTCCTTTACATTTATAACAGATTATTTTACATTTTTTTACAATAATATTATTAAAAGCTTCGTCTTCGTACATTTTCAACTGCTGTGTCCCCTAACCTAATATATCTTTGATTAATTTGAAGATTTTCCTGCCATGTTGAAGATTTTTTCCACTGGAGTATTTGTGAGAGAAATGCATACATATAGATACTGACTACAGAAAGTTTACAGCTGGTTTTACCTTAATTCATGGGTTTAAATTTTGGAATCATTTTTAAGCTTTCCAATAAACAAGTG
>NW_026939405.1:0-9142 GCF_032062105.1 Saccostrea cuccullata | reverse complement strand
TAATCCGTTGAAGGGTGGCTTTTTTCTGTTGTGTGATGTACGTATTCATCAGCGATGTCTTACAGACTTTTGATTTGTGTTGACTTAGGCGGATGTCTGACATGTGATCTTCCGTATTTGTTTTCCCTGGACGGCATTGTAGCTAAAATGATATGGCTGCAGTTTCCATCGCCATCACTCTATTTCTCGGGAAGGCTTTGAGTGTGGGTTATAGGAAATAGCTTCCAATGTCTTGTGGTCGCTAATGACTTTGAAAAATTGTCTGATCAAATACAGATGAAAATGTTCACATCCCAACACAACTGCAAGTGCCTCGCGCTCATGTTGTGAATATCAATTTTCTACATCATTTAACGCATGGGTTCCGTAAGATATGACTTTGCCTTCCTGTGTTTATAAGTCCGACGGGACTTAGTGTTTTTTCTTTTGTTGGACGACGAAATTTTTTTTTTACTTTAAGAAATTAAGTTCACGTTTTAACATGCCTCTGTTGATTGGGTTCGCATTCTAACTTCACAATATAACTTGGTTAGCTCTGGGAATGACGCAGTATTTTTTGAATAGTTTGGAAAAAGAAATCGACCTACATAGTTTGTCATGCCAATAAAGCTTCAGACTTCACTTCCTTTAGGCGGTATTTCAGAGTTCTTTAGCACATCCGCTTTTCTCGTGTCTCTGAAAATTCACTTTGATCTGAATATAGATCCATAGAACTCAATTTGCTGTATATTGAATTCACATTTTTCTTTGTGAGATGAGTTAAAAGACTGTCATGCTCTTCGTGATTTTGTTCGAACACTATTGTAACGGGGTGGGGAGAACAATCCTCTACTACTCTTGAACCGCACTCCCTCACTCTATCTATGGGGGCTGTCTTATCTTTCGTGGCAAGGCTTGTGTTACACAGCTCAACCCGAGCTCAGGAGGGATAGTATGGCACAGTGGTTCAAAACTCAATTCTCTTTAATTCCTATATCACAACACTAAATTATCTCCCTTTAATCAATGAACTCAGATAATACGCCACTGCCCAAAACCTAAACCTCCTATTATTAACCCGCGCTCTCTAAGTTACACTAAATTTATTAATACACGAAATCTCTGTTTTACTTCTCTATATGTCAAACTCGTTACAACCTAGACCTAAGGAAAGTCACTAAAATTCTTGAATACACATTTTATATCTCATTACTCTGTTCTCACTCTTTTATATCCCACAATTTCCATCTTGTTGGAAAATCACACTTTGATAAAACCTTGTAAATCTCTGTACTTGGAAATGAGACAAAATACAGTTTTACAATTTATTATAAGAATTATCTCTTAAATGAACAATCAACAAACAAATTCTAAGCTCTGTCTCAGTCTGTCTATGTCACCTATTAGTCCTGACTTATCTGTCTAAAACCAACCTCAATGCAACTCACAAAACTACTAATTCTCAAAACTTCCTCCCAGACCTCCTGGATGAAAGTCAAAACCAATACCTAAAACTTAATCCCTTAAACCTAATCAATTCCTAACAAATTTCAAACACCAGTAATTCCTGCAAATTTCCTAAGTCTGAATTCCAGTTTCAAAACAGTAGCAAAATTTAGAAATACACTAGCCTCCTTAGCTAAATGTATAAATTACCTAAATAGTTTCAAGTATTCCTAAAATTTAACAACAATTTACCGAAAATTCAAACAACCAACAAATTTTAACCAAGTCCAATTTCTCAGTTAAAATTCACTAAAATCTGACCAAACTTCTTATAAATTCCACAAATATACCAAAAGTTCCTAAAAATCCTTAAACTAACCCTGGCTCTTCTTAAATTAAAACTAAAAAGTCATTATTAAATTTAAATTCAAAACGCCAAACCCATTCTAAATCCTTACCCCTTTAAACACTTCTTCTCTAAATGAATCAACCTAGCAGAAGAGCAAAAATTCCTTGAATCTCTCTCTTTTATACAATAACATGACGTAATTGTTGGAAACTGCTGGACTCATTGGAAAACGTTGGAGAATCTCTCGTGACATTTCCCGTAAACAGCACAGTCTATAGAAAAATCTAATAGCTACATACAAGACAACTTTTCTGAATGAAAGTAATGTCCGAATACCTTCTTCAATTAGAATGAGTAAATTAATCTCTATTTAATACAACAAATAACACAATTAACTCCAAAAATTCTAAAACTATTGTAACTTTTACGATCGGGCTCGACCTACACAATTTACGACCGCCAAGTTCGTAATCAAATCTACCAGTTTATAAACTGCCGATAATTAACTGAAAACAAGTTAAACTTCAAGAAAACATGATGTCATCTATAAATCTATGGTTCATCTACTACAGAAGACCAATTAAAGTCCCTGAAACATGCAGTAAGCTAAAATAACACCACAACTTTACTACTGCTATGATCAGCTGATTTCTACGTAACTCAAAACATGTGCACAAACTATTTCAACTCATGTAGATCACTTAAACTTGTCAATAATCACCTATCAATTACATGCAAAGCATAAATCAGTACATATTCCCGCAATATCAAATAATTATTACACATATACAAATTTATCTTATCTCTCCTACAATGTCAACAATAATGAGGTTCAATAACTCTGTATAAAGCTAATCTGTCAAATCTTTGGACCGTTACACTACCCTCCTCTCAAAATATTTGTGTCCTCACAAATGACTTATCTCAAGTAAATGTCAAATCTACACATTAAGGTCAAAGTGTCTACCTTACAATGTATAATCATCAATACATTACAATAATATGACATAACATCTGAAATTAGAACTTTGGCTATAATTTACACATATCAATGCTTTAATTTACCGTACTTTATTCTTTCCTAGAATAGAATATCACTTAGCACAGTTCCATTTAACACAATCACACAGGATTCCTGGTCCTTTCCATCAAGGCATCGTCCTGTCAGAATACCGTCATATTGCGTCTTACCGTCTAGCATCACAGTCAGTCCCTCAGGTCGAATCTCTATTCTCTTTATTGTTTACCATCAACGGCGCCTCCTTGATCCTGGCTCCATCTGTCTAGCCGTCTGCAGTCCTCTAATGGTTCGCCGCAGTCCCCCAATCTCAACCACCACCAAGGTCTGCAGCTGTTCCACGGCTCTCTTTATGTCCCTTAGAGTCACTTCCCCTGTATCCACAGTCTGGGTCCCACTGTCTGTCTTCTTGGTCGTCCCTGTCTGTCTGTCCGTCTTTGTCTCCTCGGGTATTTCTATATCTTCTCCGGTTCCCAGGAGTTGTTCGAGGAAGTCCTCAGCAACCGCTGGGACGGGAGTGGAAGGACCTGACAACGGAAGAGATGGTCCGGCTTCCTCAGCCAGGGCCTCTGGGGTTGGCTTGACGACGGTAGACTCTAGGCTTGGCTTAACGATGGTAGATGTAGCTGGTTTCTTTCTCGATTCCCGATAGGTCGCTGATTCTTCTCTGTTGAGAGACACATAGTCCGCAATAGTGAATCTGTGAGGGCGGTCATTTCGCTTCAAATAATAATCATCGTTTATAAACTCCCCATGCCTCATACTTTCAACTTTGGCCCGCTCGTGGGGCAAAAAGGTCAAGGTATGTCTCCTCAAGTCCGAATAGGTTTTTGCACTATACTAGCAGAGACTGCAGTGAAAAGGGGAATCCTCTGCAGATGATATTTGTAATGGTGCGTCTCCATCCTCCCCTTTTCTGCGATAAAGGCAGGAACTGGACACAGCGGTAGGCTCGCCCCCTCTTCAACAATCCCGTCATCTTCGACATGGTTCTAGAATATAAAAGCATGGTTATAAATACATGTTTCTACAAATGACAGTGTAAAATTTCTCTCTTATACCTTTACCCACCCATGTTTCCTACAACTATGGATGTCCATAAGACCAAAATATAAATACACACACACACACACACACACACACATATGTATATATTTATTTTTTTTTTCAAAGCTATTTAAGTCATTCTGAGTCATAAGGTTTTAGTTTGTCATGATTCACGACAACACACCGACCCATAGGTAGCTTTATCTCAAAGTTCAGCTCACTAAGTTTCTTTGTTATCAAACAGTAGTGATTCAGCGATAGTAGCCGACGATCGAAAAATCGTCGTTGGAAGCTTGGCGATGCCGACAATCGATAGCTTAACAGCAAAATCGATTGTCGCTATATGTATAGTTACTTTACACATAGTACCAAACCTTAATATAAATTATCTTATTCGTGTAGTGTACCTTTTTTTCTTTATACAAAGATGATACTTTGATTATTTTTATGCATCTTCCATGCATGTGCAAACAAGTTCCCATACGTCATCTGACTAAACAAAGCATTTAAATGAGTCCGTGAATAAATCGTAAACATGCTTTGAAAGTCATCATTATTGATAAATCTAAATAAAATTCCCTTCCATTAATGTAAGACATCATTCACACATTGAGGACGAAATAAAGCCACAAGAGCACAAAAATCGTCTATTAACCTGAATTTCCTCTTTTCTCACACTATACGATATTTTCTACTTTCCACTCTCATTTTGTGCATTATTTTTTTAAAGTTTAAATATCAAGAGGTTGTTTTTAAATATCAAGAGGTCAGTGAGAAATTAAACACAAAGCTACTGTTTTTTTTTTATTATATATAACGGATTCAAAAGAAGTAGTGTTATTTTTATTGTGCATACCCATTCAAATGTGAACATTTATGATGGTAGACCTTGTTTCTTTTCATATAGAAATAAAATTTTAATGAAATTATGATCTTTCAAAAATAAAGAAAATTTTAATCAATATTTTAATCTGTTCAATAGTTTTATTATAAACATGATAGATGTTATTAGAAAAAATGAAAGACAATTGTCTATCAAGTTTAAAATATCAGTTTAATAATTAAATATTATTAATATTGTTTTTCTTTGATATTAAAACAAGCGTAATCCTTCCCTTTAATAATAATAGAAAATCAGCAGATTCATTAAAACTGAAATATTGGCCTACGTGTTCTTTAGTTCTTAGCAATAACACAATACTGGGCTTTCATAATCTAAAAAAAACATTAGAAATGTCCGATTATTTTCGATTATGAATCGAAATGCTGCTTCCGATTCGATTCAATAATCGATTGTATTTTTCCTCCGATTCTGAAACACTATCAAACAGGGTCCTACATAATTATGTTGCAACTTGGGACAAGTGCCTCCTTGGCCTCCTCGGCGCAAGTTCTCCTGCTACCAGACCCTATCATTAACATTGTAGACCCTAAGCTTTGTCCTAGAGTCATAAATCAGTTTCCTCTTTTGAAAAGAGTTCTCCAAATGTTTCCTAGCTACTTTGTGTGCATGTTGCATTTTCTCTCGAACATGCAAAATATAATCAGCAGGGCTACTCTTAGATTTCAGCATTTCCAACGGCAACCCTCCTTGGGTCAAGTCGGAAGACAATCTCACTTCCCTACCCAGCATCAGAAGATTTGGTGTAAGTCCAGTTGACTCATGCTGGGTAGCACGGTAAGCTCCAGACAGACAACCTAAGTGAAGATCCCAGTCTCTTTGCTCCCCACGGATATAAGACTTGATCATTCCCAGCAAAGTACGGTTGAACCTTTCAACCTGACCATTACACTTTGGGTTCCTGGGACTTGTGCGGGTTTTACGGATTTCAAAAAGCTCACACAATTGTTGAAAAACTTCACTCTCAAAACAACGACCTTGATATGAGTGGATCGCTAAGGGACATCCAAATCTACAGATAAACTCATTCAACATGACATTGGCGCAGGTGAAAGCAGTCTGATCTGGCACAGGGATTACCTCCACCCACTTGGTGAAGTAGTCCGTCATGGTGAGTATGTACCGGTTATCCCTAGGTGTGATTGGAAGGGGGCCAAGCAGGTCTGTGGCTACTCTGTCCATGGGAGCACCAACTGGCATCTGTCCTAAAGGAGCCCTTGGGGTCTTTGTAAGTGGTTTATTTGCTGAACAGACCTCACATTTTGCAATCCAGATTTGTATATCTTCTTTCATCTCATACCAATAAAATCTCTGTTGAGTTTTCTTCTTCCCCAGATGTCCTGATAGAACCGAGTTATGCATTTGGTACAAAACTTCAGATTTCAGTTTTCCTGGGACTAGAAATTGGCTATGAGGTCCAGTACCATCTTTAGATACAAATGTTTTGAACAGCAAGCCTTCCCTTTCCTCAAGGGAAGACCATACCTGCCAATAATGTCGAGTTGCTGGGCTACATTTTTAGCTCTACTGGTCAGAGACCAGAAGAGCTTATGCGATAGTAATGCGTCCGTCGTCCGTCCGTCTGTCTGTCTGTCCGTCTGTCTGTAAACAATCTTTCAAAATGCTACTCCTCCTACAGTTTTGGTCTGATTTCAATATAACTTGGCACATAAGTAGACTACACTAAAATACATAATTCTGTGTATCGGTTTTTGATTTCGATGAACGGTGTTGCCGTGGTTACTATAAATAGAAATTTCTGTGAAATTCCTTCAAAATGCTACTCCTTCTACATTTTTGGTCTGATTTCAATATAACATAGCACACAAGTAGACTACACTAAGATACATAATTCTGTGTATCGGTTTTTGATTTCAGTGAACGGTGTTGCTGTTGTTGCTAAAAATAGAAATTTCTGTGAAATTCTTTCAAAATGCCTCCTACAGTTTTGGACTATTTCAATATTACTTGGCACATAAGTAAACTACACTAAAATACATAATTCTGTGTATCGGTTTTTGATTTCGATGAACGGTGTTGCCGTTGTTACTAAAAATAGAAATTTCTGTGAAATTCTTTCAAAATACTACTCCTTCTACATTTTTGGTCTGATTTCAATATAACATAGCACACAAGTAGACTACACTAAGATACATAATTCTGTGTATCGGTTTTTGATTTCGATGAACGGTGTCTTTCCGTTGTTACTAAAAATAGAAATTTCTATGAAATTCTTTCAAAATGCTACTCCTCCTACAGTTTTGGTCGATTTCAATAAACTTGGCATACAAGTAGATACACTAAGATACAAAATTTTGTTTATCAGTTTTTAATTTTGATGAACGGTTTTGCCTTGTTACTAAAAATAGAAATTTCTGTAAAATTTCCCTTTCAAAATGCTACTCCTCCTACAGTTTTGGTCTGATTTCAATATAACTTGGCACACAAGTAGACTACACTAAGATACGTAATTCTGTATATTGGTTTTTGATTTCGATGAACGGTATTGTCATGGTAACTAAAAATAGAAATTTCTGTTAAAAAATCTCAAAATGCTTCTCCTCCTGCAGTTTAAATCTGATTATAATATAATGTGGTATGCAAGTAGACTATACTAAAAACATAAAGAGATTTAATCAAGGATCATTATTCTTTTTATTGCTGTGGTAAAGTTTCAATTCCCAACTTCTTAAGAACTTTTCTCTTCCTTTGCTATAAGTACAAACCAGTAGAGCTTCAGTCTCACAGAGTTCTGGTTTCCTTTCCTTCCCCTCTGGTCAGGTTTTTCTTTTTTAATCTCAAAATAGGACCAATGTTTTCATCATTCTCTTGTAATTCTTTCAGTTGATCATTAGAATATCCGCCTGTCCAGGGTGTCCATGCTTCTCCCATCTGTGTGGGGGTTCTACTGCTTTTTCTTTCCCCCTTGTGATTTTTTCTAATTTCGGATTACCTAGTGTTCGACGTTGCATTTGGCACAGGGTGCACATCTCAGGCATGCATGCTCAGTACCCTCAGAATTTGTCAAATCCATGTGTCGGGACATAACGTCAGCATTGTTATGTTTGTTCCCTGCACGGTGTTGTATTTCAAAGTCAAAGCAGACAGGATTTCCAACCATCTGGCAATCCTGCCTTTAGGTTCCTTAAGACTGCATAACCATATCAAAGCTTGGTGGTCGGTACGAACCAGGAATTTCCTACCCAGTAGAT
Source organism: Saccostrea cuccullata (assembly GCF_032062105.1). Classification (NCBI taxonomy): domain Eukaryota; kingdom Metazoa; phylum Mollusca; class Bivalvia; order Ostreida; family Ostreidae; genus Saccostrea; species Saccostrea cuccullata. Next base: position 1,190 of record NW_026939405.1, on the reverse strand, counting down.
CCTGGCGATAGTATTACACAAAATACTTCACGGCAAGCAGCTCCTTGTCGGTTATGCAATAGTTGCGTTCAGATTTGTTGAGCGTTTTGCTTCCATATGCAATCACTCTTTCGCGACCGTCCTGGATCTGACTTAAGACAGCGCCGATTCCCACATTACTTGCGTTGGTGTCGAGGATGTATCCATCATCCCGTGGATAACCCATGACCTCCGGACCAGTTAACGCTGCTTTGAGTGTTTCTAAGGCTCTTTGGCATGATTCTGTCCATTCAAAATCAGTGCCCTTCTTTAGTTAGTTTGTCAGGGGACTAACAATAGTGGAGAAATCCATAATAAACCTACGGTTATAACCTACGGTTATAACTACCCATTCCTAGGACTTGGCGAACTTCAGTGATGTTCTTCGGTGTTGGCCAATGAACCAATTTCTGTACGTTGTCAGGGTTTGGGCGGACTCCTTCTCCACAGACAATATGTACCAGGAAAGTAACATCAGGTTTCAGGAGTTGCCATTTATCTGGTTTCAGCTTAATTCCAGTTTTTACTTACTTTCTCTAGTACACCTTCTATTCTGCTGACATGCTCATCAAAGGATGAGGAGTAGACTATCACATCATCGAGATATATCAAGCAGGTTTGCCACTGTAGCCCATGTAGCACCAAACCATCAGTCCTGGGAAAGTGCTAAACGGCAACTTTTGAATTCGTACAACCCATATTTGGTAGCGAAGGCAGTCTTGGGTATGCATCTTTCCTTGTAGTAGAATTCAACCGTCTATAATCCACACACAATTTTCCCCGACTTCTTCCTAACTAACACAAGTGGGGATGCCCATGGTGAACAATTTTGTATGATGCCCTGGTTTTCCATCTCCTGTATGACTTTATGCTCTTCTCCAGCGAGAGCAAATGGCACCCGTCGAGGTGGCTGCTTGAAATTTTGCATTCCGGTCGATGGCATGCTGAACTAGATTAGTGAAGCCAAGGTCTTGGTCATGTTCTGAAAAAGCCGTTGAATACTTCCTCAGCAGGGCTGATATAATAGTTTTCTCATTTTCTGATCTATCTTTAGTTGCTTCACTATACAGCTCCGCTAAGTGAGGGGGGAAACTCCCTTTTTCCCCCTTCTGAAGTTCCACCCATAGCCACAGATCTTATTATCCCTTCATTGGATCCCACATGATGGGTTG
>NW_026939404.1:0-9158 GCF_032062105.1 Saccostrea cuccullata | reverse complement strand
TAACATTTCCTTAGTACTATTATTCTCTAAAGTCTGCTGACGATGTTTTAATAATATATATTAATTTTTTTTAATGCAAAATCACATACAGCTGGAGATTATCAAAACTTGAACAAGTGTCTTTTTCCTCGTCCATTTTTACTTAGATAAAATCTCTTTAAAAACTTGTTCATGTCAGTGATGTGTTTATGGTATTTTTTCTTCACTGCCTTCTCTATACTGACAAATCATCTTTTCCTTACATATTTTAACTGTTTTTATTGGCAATTTTTTTCCATTTTCACATGGCTCTTTTGCAAAAAAATAGGGCGTTTTTTTTAATACAGACGGGAGATAAATCTTACACTTTCCCCAAATTCTTGCTGAATAAAAATACATGAAAATACTTTCAACCCCCAAAAAATCAAAATAAAAACAATGGGGCTGGACACTTTGAGAGGGGCAGGTGGGGATAGAATCTAAAAATTAGTTTTATCTAGCTGGCCAAAAGGGAACAAAGTTTTCACAAATTCTAGTTATTGTTTTATGTATGTTTAAGTAAAAATATATTTATGCGTGTAATATGGTGAAAATAAATTTTCTGTGAATAAAATGTTAATTTTTACATAAAAATTCGGGCACCCCCGAATCTTTTTGTGCGGCATAATTGGTCTGAGTTTTGGGAAAGATTTCTGAAATTACACAATAAACTGACTGAAAGTGGTAGCCCCTCAGCCATTACAAGGACTTTAATCTAGCTAGCTGGTAAATATTGCCAGTGATCAGAGGTATGGTAAGCATGATAAAGACAAAATAACTACCTTTTCTGGAGATTCTTGTTTTTTGTCATCGCCCCTTTTGTGTCTTTTCCAATATTCTTCCTCTTCCTTTGCTGCTAAATCTCCTCGTTTGAAATACTTTTTATTTGGTGCCTGAAATCATGGAAACGTACAGTGAGGTTGCCAATAACGAATCGCACCCATTAAAATACTTTCAGATGAAAATTCTGTATTTTTCTTATCAAAGTCCAATACTTAGCTTAACCTACCCTGTCATGCTGAATTATTCTTGCTTTTATCAATTATCATAAAATTATTAAATTCAACTTGTTCAATATCCTATTTTTTAAATAAACATGAACAAGCTTTTTTGTGACGCAGACCAGAAGCGTGCATGCAAGCAGACTACTTTCACTTTTCGGTACCGCCCCAATGTGAATCGTACATTCTAGGTAAACAAATTTGGTGCAGATGTTTAATAAAATTATGTGTCTAAAAGCACTGAAAGCGTCATACAATTTCTAAATCAGAAATTAATAGTATTCGCTTTAAAGTTGGAGGTATTGAGGTTTCCAATAACGAATCACTGTTTCAAAAAATTGGAGCAGGGATCCTGTCTAAATTATAATTTTTCGTATACAGTTTTTTGCACACCAGTCACATTAAAAAAAACAACAGAAGATGTCTCCCAAAAGCGTACAATAAAGGTGGTTGAAATACACATAAACAAAATCCGCAGCCAAAATCAGTAAGAAGTGCAGAGCATCCACGTGGATTCGAGAATGTCTGGCGGTATATGTGCATGTAAGTTAATGTGAAGACATTGACGATGGCGAAATAAAAATCGTCATGATTACCAAACAAAATTAAGATTTATAAATTTTATTTATTTATCCCTTTGCAATTTACACTTCCCTACTAAATCATTATTTTCAACAATACCCCGTTTGCAGTTTTCCTATTCCCTAACAAATTATTTCTAATAATCAATTTTTATTATGATCAAGATCAGCTTGTATAATATAAAATGCATATTGCTAACAATACTTTTTCAATTTGAACATCAGCTAAAGAAATGACACAAAGAGAACGTAGTCACCCCCCCCCCTCTTTTTAACATATACATGTACATTTCGTTTTTTACATTGAGAAATGATATGCAGACTGCAGCCTTTTGCCTATATGAAAGATATGCCACTGCTTCACGTAAAAGGAAGAAAGAGCACCATGAAAGCAGCAAAGGATCGAGAATGAGCTGTCTTATTCATTTCAATTGAGACGATATGGACAGTTGAAGTAGATCTAGACCCATATAAAGTTAAAAGACAACCTCCAGTTTTTAGTAAACAAGAATATTTAGTATATACTGTGGATGTTGGAATGGAGAAATCCAGCAAATGAATCCCAACATCATTATTGTAAAGTTGTCTCGGCCCATTGGGAGGAAATTTAAGTGTTGGGCCTCCGGATCTCTGAAAATAAATCCCCTTTCAGCTTTAGGTATCTGAAGTCAGGCTCGTAGGAAGCAATTTCAGTTGGTGGTAGGTGAGGAGCTGATACATTTTCAGTTGAGGGGGCACTATCAACCACAAAAATTCCGTACCAAGTTAAATACCAACACATAAAAAAGGGGCATCGGACTTTTTTTTGAGGGTGACAATCATATATCTCAGAAGTGTATAAATTTCTATCAAAATAGCGGCAAATTATGGGGGAGGGGGGGGGGGGGGGGTTTTATAATTAGTACAACTTAATCAAAAATTAATTCTTCGGCTGTTTGCAGTTCATCACATATAAGTTTTTACGTCCTCTTAAACATCAACTATAGTCATTTGCTTTCCCTAATTATTTCATTGTACGTTGTTGTTTTTGCATTAATTCTGGATAAAACAACTCAAAAAATTCCTAGCCTTTCTATTTTTTTTTTTTTTTTTTTTTTGGTTTAAATATTTAAGGCATAGTAAAACGTTACGTTAAAAGGGTATTTTTAAATTTACACGGTCCCAACCAGAATAATCAGCTTTATGTCACGTGATTCGGTAACGGAGAAAATGATCCGCTAAAGGATAAAACATCATTCATACAAGTACAGCATAATTTTTTATTTAATCAGTGGTTTTTGGGGAAAAATATATATGATGTTATAAGTAAAACATAGTACCACCAAACAATGTTGTAAAATGAATTTAACTCAAACTCAGGTACGAACTATCCAAGCAAATTTACTAAGTGATTCATAACCCCCTCACTGTATTACATGAAAATAAATTTCAGTCATTTTGAACTGTCCACGTGTAGCTCATTGCAATCGAAAGAAAAATGTAAAAGGCTTACAAGTATGTCTTTCGACTCTACTTTTTGTCTTTTTCTGTTAATTTCTGCTTGTAGCAATGCTTTAAAATTCATATCTTTTTGCTACTGCGTATGCAATGTTTACAAATTGCTCATTAGCTCTTCTGTTCACGAAGGCGAAAATAGACACTTCTAACAATTTTGAGAACTAAGTGTAGATTGGTTGAAATCGTTGATTTGTAAAATCTTATCCAATCAAAGTTCTTGTACTAAAATTTCGGAACACAAACTTGGACGGTGCCCGGATAATGGAAGAAAAATGCTTATTATCACATTATTGTTGTCGTTTTATTTGACATCGCCAGTATTCGGCCTGATGAATCAAACATACAATTTATGGAACATAATGTTTAACGGGGATGTTAGAAAATATCGAATAGCAAGAATGGTGTGTTTTATCAAGATTTGATATTTATTTTATAGTCTGCATATCCAGGGGTCCCTAAGATGATCCAGCTGCAGAACTGCAGCCCTCCAAAAAAAAATATGTATTGACAGATTGGTCTCTCAAATATTATCTTTTGGAGAGCTACAGTTCTGCAGCTAATGAGGCCCCCTCCAGATATCAATCCAAAATTGTTGTATCAGAGCGTTCATTTGCATAAAACATGAAGTTGGTTAATGTGATCAAATATCTTATTAAAATGCCCATTTAGGCATTAATGGAGTTTATCACAGGCAGTGTAAATTACTTAAACAATGGAAATATTCATGTTTCAAAATCTGCAATATTGGACTCTTCTTTGAGGTTTGCATCAAAAAGCTTATCAAAGTAGATATATAATAAACCTATTTTAAGCTATATAGCAAAATCAAGAGATTGTGCTGAAATAAGGAATTCTGTCTGGCTTAGCAGAAAAGACAACCATTGTTCTGTAAACATGCATGTCTTTCTAGATAAGGGAAGAACAGTCTGATGTCATTGGTTTTCAAGAGGTGAGATTTGATGCTGAAACAGGAAGGAACCAGGTGTCTGATCTTCAGAAACTGCTTCCTGAATACCAGTCATAATTTATAAGTAAAGCAAATGATGTATCAAGGAAGGATAACTGATTCATAGAGGATGAAGGGAGAAGGTATCCAACATTCTGTGAAAAGATAATTCTTAATTTAGAATGACATAATATGAGTGCGCTATGATTAATTTTTCAGTCTGACATACAATGTAACGTGTAAGTATGCCTAATTAGAAAAAAATTAAATTTGTGTTGATTGTTTAGATACTTACTAGAATGTGCCCTAAATCGAGTAATTATGAAGGTTTTATTAATTTTTTTATGTTTATTTAGAAGAACAGAAAGATGTTAAGAAATGAACAGTAAGCCTTGTTAATTAAAAAGATAGGAAATCTCTTCATGTTGAATGATTTTCACATCAACATAATTAATTATCTTTATATCATGTATATTGTGGACATAAACACAGTTTAGTAACAAGATAACTATTTACATATCCATGGTATATGTAAAAACTTATTAATCAATTTAAAATATTATTGATGTTTTATTTTATTATCATATTTTGACACAGTGAACATTATTGCTGTAACTTTCATATTTTGATACAGTGAACATTATTGCTGTGATTTTTTTAAAGTATAAACACAAAGTTATCCCTTGTTTGTGATGTTTTAGGTATTGGAATATTGAGCAATATATCCAATTGTATCTGCAAATAGAAAAGTTGTTCCATATCAGCGGGACCAGACACAAATAAAAGAGTAATTATTCATGCTAAAGTTAGGACAGATCACTCAGGAATCCTGGATGTGTTTGTTGTTCATTTCTCTTATGTGAGACAGCAACAGTGTGAAAATGCAGATGCCCTTTTACATTTACTCAGAGGTATGATTTTTTATGCTTGTGTTCAGTTAATAGTTAACCTGTGTCGAAGGCTCAAGTTACCATTTCTGGTCACATTTTTTCTGACTTATGTCTTTAAAATTATTTATATTATTGAGAGTCATTTGATCATATTCAACCAACTATGCCACAAAGCATTGTTACAGAAGAGGATTCAAGTTTGTTTTTATGAAGGGTCATGCCTTCTTCCAAGGGAGATAATTTGGATTTTGGGGATACCATTTAGAAATCTTATCAAGAGCATACTGAGTCAGAAAAGTTTAAATTTATGTGAAACTTTCATTACAGAATATAAAATTGAATTTGTTTGAATTATGATCCCCAGGGTAAGGCTGGAGCCAGAATGATAAATAAAAGTTTTACATAGGAATATATATATTCCATCCTTACAGAAAGAAGCTATCGATATGTTGTCATCCTTGGAGATATGAATGTCTATAACGATTTTGAATGGCCATTAAAGTTGCTGACTTCAAAACGCAGGACAATTTTCAAAGGCTGCATACCCCAATTAGAAAAGCTTTCGACGAAAAAGACAAACATTTTTGGATGCTTGGACCGAGGTACATGGATTGGAAGAGGCTGGATATACTTTCAGCAACATGGTACTTTTAATATTTTGCCTTTTTAGCTCACCTGAGCCGAAGGCTCAAGTGAGCTTTTCTGATCACATTCTGTCCGTCGTCCGTCCGTCTGTCTGTCTAGCTGTCTGTCCGTCTGTAAACTTTTCACATTTTCGACTTCTTCTCAGGAACGACTGGGTAAATTTTGATCAAACTTGATAAAAAGCATCCTTGGATGAAGGGGAATTTAAATTGTTAAAATGAAGGGCCAAGTCCCCTCACAAAGGGAGATAATCAAGAAATGACAAAAATAGGGTGGGGTCATTAAAAAATCTTCTTCTCAAGAACCACTATGCCAGAACAGCTGAAACTTATGTGGTAGCATCCTGGGGTAGTGTAGATTGTAAATTGTTAAAATCATGACCCCCCAGGATAGGGTGGGGCCACAATGGGGAATCAAAGTTTTACATAGAAATATATAGGAAAAATCTTTAAAAATCTTCTTCTCAAGAACCACTGGGCCAGAAAAGCTGAAACTTATATGGAAGCATCCTGGGGTAAGATTCTAAATTGTTAAAATCATGACCCCTGGGGATAGGGTGGTGCCACAATGGGGAATCAAAGTTTTACATAGAAATATATGAGAACAATCTTTAAAAATCTTCTTCTCAAGAACCACTAGGCCAGAAAAACTGAAACTTATGTGGAAGCATCCTGGGGTAGTGTAAATTCTAAATTGTTAAAATCATGACCCCCGGGGGTGGGCGGGGCCACAATGGGGAATCAAAGTTTTACATAGAAATATATAGGAAAAATCTTTAAAAGTCTTCTTCTCAAGAACCACTGGGCCAGAAAAGCTGAAACTTATATGGAAGCATCCTGGGGTAGTGTAGATTCTAAATTGTTAAAATCATGACCACTGGGGGTAGGGCGGGGCCACAATGGGGAATCAAAGTTTTCATAGAAATACTATGAGAACAATCTTTAAAAATCTTCTTCTCAAGAACCACTTGGCCAGAAAAGCTGAAACTTATGTGGAAGCATCCTGGGGTAGTGTAGATTCTAAATTGTTAAAAGTCAATTTCCCCGGGGGTGGGCGGGGCCACAATGGGGAATCAAAGTTTTACATAGAAAAATATGGGAAAAATCTTTGAAAATCTTCTTCTCAAGAACCACTGGGCCAGAAAATCTGAAACCTATGTGGAAACATCCTGGGGTAGTGTAGATTCTAAATTGTTAAAATCATGACTCCTGGGGGTAGGGCGGGGCCACGATGGGGAATCAAAGTTTTACAATGTTGAATCAAAGCATCATATGGTAGTGTAGATTTCAAATTGTTTAAATTATGATCAGTTGGGTAGGGTGGGGTCACAATATGTATTTTAAGGGGAAATCTGGTAAAGAACAGAATGGTCAAAGCTTCTCAGGTGAGCGATGTGGCCCATGGGCCTCTTGTTTCATTTTAGTGCCTTTTGGGCATATTAGAGTTGGAATCAATGGAATCAGGACAACTCACTTCCGAAACAAGTCGCCCACAACACTACTAAAGACAACTCGCCCCATTTTAAGACAAGTCGCCCCCACTCAAGACAACTCGCCCCCATTATTTTTTTTGATGTGAATTACAAGGGTAAAAAACATTTATTCAATAATAATGTACATGTATATATTTTATATGGTAATTTAAATTATAATCAATATTATATTACAGAACTAAATTGTAATCAATCTTGCTAGGTTATTTTTTTTTTTCCTTGATGCATAAATTTACCTCACATTTTTGTATTAAAACAGAGTATATGCATAAAAGATTTAAGTAAACATAATAACATGCTTTCTTGAATTAATAAAATTTAAGAAAGAATGTTATTTTGATAAATTAATATATTCCTATGAAATAGAGTGAAGAATGCATTTTGATTTATCACATTTTTAAAATAATCATTTATGAATTATTTTTATTTTAATAATTTTAATTTTTGATTCTTCGGTGTTAAAACATCTAAATTATCTAATGACGAAATTAACGTTTTACTGATGGCGTTAGCACACTTATGATAATGATTTTAATGAAAACATCACAGGGAAATTTTATTGACATACCAAAGCTAACAACTAATCTTGATACTTCAAAGTGATATCTTTTCAAAGCTAACAACTAATTTTGATACTGTAGATCACTAAATTTTCGCGACACCTTATTTTCGCGAGATTGTCATTGACTCTTGATTAGCGAGACAAAATTTTCACGAATTTTGGTTATTGCTCTATATGATCTTTAGGTATAGATCATTATACGGAGTATTTATTTTCGCGAGGACACTGTCTCGCGTAATTACGCGAAAATCAAGAATTTCTCGCGAATAAAAAGTGATTTACAGTACTTCAAAGTGATATCTATTGGTGTTACTTTCTGATAAATTAGGACATTCAATCTCCGAAATTACGAATATTTAGGTTTAAAAAATGGCGTGTCGTATTCAACCTCTGAAGCAACTTCAGCGTGATGGAAAATAAAAGCATGACTCTGAAATTACATATATTTATTTTTTTTGTGATGAAAGTGTAAACAAATATGTAAAATTAAGAAGTGTATCAATAAAAAGTTAGCTGAGTGATGTAACAATATACATTAGTGTGCATATTATTAATATTTCTGTTGTTTGTTTTAATAATTATTAATATTTTTAGTTGTTTGTTTTAACTTTCTAGAAACAATTTGAATTCAAATATTTAATATAAAATATTAAATTTTCGTTGGTTTCTTAAACTGAGGGCAAGTTGTCTTGATTTTGGGGTGAGTTGTCTTGAATGGGGATGAGTTTTTTTGATTTAGGGGTGAGTTGTCCTGAATAGGGGACAAGTTGTCTTGATTTGGGGGCAAGTTTTCTTGATTTGGGGGCGAGTTGTTCTGAATAGAGGGTGAGTTGTCATGAATAGGGGGCGAGTTGTCTTGGGGCGACCTGTCTTGGGTGCAAGTTGTCCAGCATTCTTTGAGTTTACTGACATGTATATCAACCTATAATATGATTTTTAGGTCACCTGAGTAAACTCAGGTGACCTATTGCTATCCGTTTTCGTCCGTCGTCGTACGTCGTCCCGTCGTTCGTCGTCCGTCGTGTGTTAACATTTGAACATTTTCAGCTTCTTCTTTGCAACCACTGAACCAATTTCAACCAAATTTGGCACAAAGCATCTATGGGTGAAGGGGAACAAAAATTGTGAATTTCATGATCCTTGCCCCCCTGGGGCCTGAGGGGTGGGGCCAAAACCACTAAAATTAATGCAATCTTAAAAAATCTTCTTCTTTACTCCTGGACATCAAGCAGTCAAACTGTTTGCATGATAGTAATCAGCATTGAGTCCTTTACCAAAATTGTGAAATTCATGGCCCTGGGGTCAGGGGTTCTAGTGCTAGGGCGGGGCTAAATAAGTATATAGTGAAAATGCATTATTTCTTTGGAAATCTTTTTCTCTACTCCTGGGTATTAAATAAACCAACTAAGTACATAGTTATGATGAGCAAGGGTGCTTTACCAAAATTGTGAATTTTATGGCCCCAGGGTCAGGGGTTCTGGTGTAAGGGCGGGGTTTTTTTAAAAAGGAAAATACTGATTTTTTCT
>NW_026939403.1:0-89913 GCF_032062105.1 Saccostrea cuccullata | reverse complement strand
GTATTGTAGAAAGTATCTGTGGTCTAATCATAGGAAATTAAAAAAAAAATTAAAATATTAATTTATTTCTAATTTTCTGATTTTCTGATTCCTTCAAAATTCTTTGAATGCTTGTTAGTGCTTTTGCTCTGTTGTAAAATGTTTTATTTAAATTATCGCTAAACTGATGGAAGTGGGTAATGCCTATAGAAACTAGTAACCTCACAAAAAGGCTACGAGATATCATTTCTTTTCATGATGTACTTATTTTAATATGTTACATAACGTTAAAGTTGAATGCTTAATAGAAATTGAAACATATAAAGAAAATATTTTCTTTATATGTGATTTAACTACAGTGGACCCTTATTTATCCGGACGTTTTGGTTCCAAGTCAATTTGTCCAGATATGTGAAGCATCTGAATCACCAGTTAAACAAGACAGAATAACATTTTGAAATTTCGTTCCGATAAAAAATCGTCCGGATACTGAAACATCCGGATATCTGCAGCTGGCGTCTGGATATCTGAAGGTCCACTGTATTACTTTATTTTTTATCGGTGTCAGTAATTATATTTCTATTTCAGACTTTTAATTTAAAAACTGTATACCTGTCCTGTAGTTTTGTCTAGATGAGTCCCTACAAGTATTATAGGGGCAGTTTCATCACAGTACATATGGACAGATTTGACCCAGAACAAGACATAATCTGTTTGAGAAAAAGGATAATTTTTGTTCACATTTTACAAAAAGATTTCCTTGATTTTAATTAAAATTGGAGGAACGATAATAGGAATAATGTGTGTTAAGAATTTCCATGTTTTAAACCTAAAAAAAATATTCTGATCAAATAGTAAAAAAAAATCATGTAATAAGCAAGGCTAAGGAAATCTCGTTAATACATATACATGTAGTTATTCAGTATTGTAGGATGAGTTAGAGATAATTAAGAGATGATTCAAAATTTTGAATGAGAAATAACTGTTGATCATAACCCTTCTTTAAGTTTGTCTGTTTGCTACCAGAGCAAAGAAAGAATTACTGTTTTTCAACAACAGGATCAACAAAGCTCCGCACTAAAATCAAAATTAAGATTATGTGATTATTTTTCAAGAGAACAAAAGAATATTGTCAAATAATTGATGTATTTTTGATGTATGATCAACTGACCTGCATCTATCCCACCTGATACAAAAGTTTAATTTCTTGATGTCCAGGCATAAAAAAGATTCTTTAATAATCAGTGTTGTTATTCTATACATCATACGGAATCTGACGGGTTTGTTCGTCAATCAGACCCCAATGGGACAGGGATGTGAAATTCATTTATTTAAGATCACCTTAGTCACTCAGGTGTCCAGGTGCTATCTATTTTTTTCCGTCATTTTGCGTCATCTGTCGTCTATAAACTTTTTGAACTTATTCTTAGATACCGCTCAATCAATTTTAACTAATTTTGGCATATGACATTTATGGCAGAAGGTATGAAAAATGCAGAATTTTATTATGTCTACCCTACCCCCTAGGGTTTGAGGGTTGTGGCAATAAATGCAATATTTTGTTATCTTCTTTGCCCCAGGAACAGGGTGCTAGGGTGAGCCTCTATTGTCTAAAAACTGAAATGCAAAAAAAAAATTTTTTTTCCTGTGTATTTAGTCAATAAACTATGAAAAAAGATATCAAGATGATGTGTGATTCTTCCAAAATTGTGAATGTCAGGGCCCCTAGATCAGGGGTTCCTGTGTAAGAGCGGAGCTCTAATGATTATATAGAGTTTTCGAAAATCCTCTCCACAGCTCCTGGGCATTAAACAAACAATTTACATAATTAAAATAAAGAAGGATGCCTTTTTCAAAATTGTGAACTTAAAAAATTGTGAACTCCTGGGCAAGGGGTTCTTGTGTTAGGGCGTGGCTCTATTGTTTATATTGTGAAAATGCATAAATTCTTTGAAAATCTTCTCCTCTGCTTCTTGGTATGATCTATTTACATAGTTATAATGAGGAAGTATGCATCTTTAAAAATTGTGATATTTTTTGCACATCGATCGGGAGTTCAAGTTTCAAGACGTGGCTATAATGATTATAAAGTGAAAATGCATTAATTATTTTAAAATCTTCTGCCCTGCTCATGGGTGCTTCTTCAAGATTTGTGAATTTCAAGGCCCCTAAATTAGGTGTTCTGAAGTTCGGGCGAGGCTCAAATGATAAAATAAAGATAATGCATTATTTTTTTGAAAATTTTCTCCTCGTAAAAGTTAAGATGAACAAAAGTGCCTCTTTCAAAATTGTGAATTCCATGGCCTCTGGTTTATAATACGAACCATATTCAATTGTTGTATGATACAGATGTGACGAAAAAGGCTTACGCTTAACTCAGACTCCATGATCAATCAAATGCATTTTTTTTCTTTTACGCAAATCTGTATATTCCCCACATGTATAACCTTCCTTAATCGGAAGAAATGTAAAGTTTTATATTGTTTCCCATGATTTGTTGTTGAATAAACTATTATCCAAAGATTCAAAGAGTTGTTTCTTTTAATTCCTGAGCCTTCGCAATAGGTCTAAACACACAAGACAAGTTCGATAAAAACAATATCCAACAGCAAATTATCAAAGATTCTTTTTATACCATGTTTTACAAATCACGTTCAACATTTTACACCGTGTTGTACAGATATCCAATTTCCTTAAGTTTATCGCTCCTACGCATAACTTATATTGTGACGTCACAGTAGTGTGATATGAAAAAATTCTAATGAATGATATCCATGGAATAAAGAGATAAACAAGAAATAAATAAAGATATTTGAAATACCTCCATAGGTCCAATCAGCAAACATTGATTCTTTCTGGTCACAAAGCTTTCTGTCGATCTTTTCATTAAATGACTTTGAAATATCTATCACCAGTAGATAGAAAGCTCTTCTGCTGAGATAGACCTGATGACAGGCGTAGTAGGCACACTGTCCTCCAAAATCCATGACACTCAAAAGCGCCTTCCCTTCTTTATTTGAATCGTCTGTAAAAGCTAATAGTAGATTTTTTTTTTAATTCGAGGGCTGAGAAATCATATGTCATTAAGCTTGACTTTCTCTTACGATTTAATCTTTAATAAATCGACAACAGATAATTTTATCATTTTTCCATCGCATAGCTTTATTACGAAAAACTGGAAAACAAAGGCTATTTGAGACACTGCAACAACAAGAAATCTGTTAGCTAATGCCCTCTAGGAATACCTTTGCTCTGATGTGAAGAAACACCATCATGTTAATATACACAAGTTCAATTATGGACAGATGCACAGAAAAATATGAAATTGACATTGGATTCATATCAAAGTTAATCCCACCATATGGCATGCCTCAACAAAGAGTGTACTAAAGTTTCAAGCATCAGCTATGAGTAGTACGAAAAGTTTATTTGTGAAACAGACAGATGCACAGACAAACAGGAAGTTAAAATCGGATTTAACCAAAAATGTATCTCACCGTATGGCATGCCTCAGAGAAGATCATGTTAAAATTTCAAGCATCTGCGATGAGTACTTTCTGAGAAAACTACGACAAAAATTTGTTATGTATGAAACGGACAAACGCACAGACAAACAGGAAGTAGACATCGGATTTGACCAAAAATGTATCTCACCGTATGCCATGCCTCAGAGAGGATTGTGTTTAAATTTCAAGGATCTGCGATGAGTACTCGCTGAGAAACAGCGACGAAAATTTGTTATGGACAGACAGACAGACGGACAGACACACAAAAGTAAAACAGTTTACCCCCTCTCCTTCGGAGCGTGGGTATAATCAAAATGAATGGTAAAGAATCAGTAAACTAGACTGAAATTAAAAGCTACATTAAAGCTGCTGTAAAACTCTTTCAAAGTCGCAAAGAAATATTAACTGAAATATGGGGAATTTACAGCAACCAATATATGATTTATAGACACAAAAGCAAGTGAAATTCAATTAATAGAAATGATATAAAATGATATAATGGGCATCAAAAATAGCTCAGGTCCTATGCAAGAAGGACTTACAAACTTGTACTGTTCGCAAAAATCCATTATTGGTGTAGTTTACACTGTTTTAAAAAAAACATTTAAAGGTTAAATTCACTTTGAAGTTGAAATCGCAAAGAAATGTCTGTGTCAGTGTAATTTGGTCAGTAACAACATAATTAACTTCATTTCATGGCACACATATTGTAACTTTAAGGTATTTCTTCACCGGGCACTAAATGGACGAAAGATAGTAAACTTGCTTTATGAACATAGATATACATCACAACAATTGATAGACATTAAAAATATATATATCAAAATGCTTAATTTTATGCAATTGCTTCTCAGCAGTATATTCCCAAAATACAACATAATGAAATTTTAGAAAAGGGTTTTCTCTTCAAAATTGTCTATTAATAAGAATTAAAGTATAAACTGTCAAACTATAATACTCAAAATAGAATGAAATCAAGTCATTAAACCATATTCAATCATTGTGTAGCGTGAATTATTATTAATACAATGTATATGCACTTATATTGGTCAATGTACCAAAATCTAACATGAGAAAATAAACTGTGTGACTTTCAGCCGGGCTTTGCTGAAAGCAAAGCCATGGCTCTAGGCATCGTGATCGTCAATCTCATCATCTCGGGTCTTTCCGTCAGAGGTCGGAAAAACAACCTCGAATGTATTAACATCACCGGATGTTAAAAATTAATACATTTCCTGTTTATTCAAATATAGGATAGTGTGAGTTAGAAGTACCTTCTATAGTATATTTTAGGTAATATCATCACATTGAATAAAGTTAAACTCCATATTCAACAGATAAAATGTCTACCTGTATTTATTTCAAAGATCCTGAAAAAGGAGGGTTGTAATGGCGTCTACCATATAATTTCGAAGTTGTTTTTCCGCTAGTCGGAAAGGCCCGAGAAGTTGCAATTGCGTGATCGTCTGTCTTAATATAAATAGCACAGTAAACAAAAAACCAAACAGTGTCAAAGCAGACGCTTCCGATAAACAAAATAGGCCCATTGCGAAACAATATTCAAAGAAATATTTTAAAATCCCAATCGCTGAAAAGAACAATAATCAATATTTTAGCTTGAGAATAAAACTGAAAGTGAAATATTTGCTTTATTGGGATATTTGTGATATAACAGTCTGTGCATACCAAGACTAAGTTTCAAACTTATGACACAAAAAATGGTTATCAAATAGAAAATATGCGAGAAATTTTTGGAAATATCATTCATTAAATTTTAAAATTATAATATATCGTGGGGTCTGGACTGTTAATTTCAGCTACTGGATCACACATATATATCTATATAAACTTTATGACCTTTATCACACATTAACACATGTGTCAAATATCAATGTTATCACAAGGATACTGTTTTAAATCATAATCTTACAAACTCAACCAATTAAAAATCAATGGCAAAAACGAAAAAAAAAAATAAGGAAGTACTAATTTCGGATCATACAATATAATCGAGCAATTAACGCCATGCTTTCAGTTCTTTCAATACTTAATATGTTACAGTAAATATGTGTAATCAGGAATTTCACTTGATAAATTGTATTTGCTGACAAGGTCATTGTACCGAAATGATGATTTTAAAAGAGACTGTTGATATTCTTGTTTCATCAACTTGTAAATACATGTATTAACTGGCTGTTTATCGAATCAACTGAGATATATATACTGTAATAACTGAAAGGGTTAGGAATTAAAGTCATGTTTATCATATAGCTTGAAAAAAGTAAAATATCCAAGAGAGTTTTACACGTTTTTACTGATACTATATTGTGTTACAAACATTCTTCTAAAAACAACATGACTTCAAATTGCCCAAAAGTTCTTTAGAATTTTTGGAATACCTGGTCCACATCATAGATTTACACCACTTCTTGAATATATAGTGTGCAATCAGTAACAAAATAATTTTTCAAATGACCAATGAAGTTTTTCCTTTTTGTTGAAGAAGCACTACTGTCAATATTTTAGTGAGAAGTATAAAGTTAAAAAGGCTTTTTTAAGCTGTTGATTTTTGTAAAGTCTGTGAACCTGCAATATATCTTTGTTTTTAAGGATTCTGATTTACACCACTTCTTGAATATATAGTTGTACAGTACTCTTGAAGTTTTTCCAATATATATATAAGGTAGTTCAATTCAATGTTTCTTTGTTTGTAAGGATTCTTATGAAGCTATATAAATAAGGTAGTTCAAATGGCCCTGTGGAATATTAAAAGTATTCAAAACTGACAGGTTATTTTGAAGAATTTCTTCCTTAGAAAGAGAAGTATGAGTATAAGTAGGATTGCCACTTGTAGAATTAAATCAAAGTTCTTCTAGAATGCAATTTATATAATGAGCCTTACAAACGAAGACAATGTTGTTACATGCTTTGTCGGCAGAAATCACTGACACAAATCAGTTTCAATGAACTTTCCTTTTAACTGCATAAAAGTTAAATGTCACTTACGTCTCAAAACTTCTTTATCCTTCAAAATCTCAAAGATATCCTCGTGCACTTCTAGGCCTTTTGTACTTTGAACCTGTTGTAATTCTTCAAGAGATCGCTTCTGTAGTCGTTTAAGCAGGGTAGTTTTTCCAGCTCCAGCACAACCAACAATCATAGCACGGGCCCTGTGTATCGTCTGTGTTCCTTTCTTTGCACATTCTACATACCTGCATCTTGCATCGTAGTCCCAATGAAGAATTTCCCTTGGAATATTTGCTAAATATAAATAATTAGTAGATGAGGAACTAATAATATGTACATCCCTCTCATAAAAGAAAATATCGATCCCTATTTTGTTTAATTGGCAACATGCTAACAGAGCACACCATTAATAATTATTGTCCTTTTTACCTCAAAAACGTCATTACTCATCGGTTAAATGAAAAATATCGTAAAACAGTCATAATAATTCGTAGATTTCGAATATCATACATATATATGTCTTAATCTGATCTAGATTGTATGTTGCCTTTATTTAGTTCAGTTTTTATTTCTACACTAATTGTAAAAGAAAGCGTGATCCCTTTAAAAAAGGTTCCGTCTTTCTTAGAAAAACAAAAGACAACTGTTGTTTCTCTATCTTAAACTGATTATATTTGTTTAGTATGATATGAAAAACCTTTAAGTTTGCTTTCCATCGCTACTTTATAAAATTGTATTACACTGTATGAATGATACAAGTGGTTATACAATGTCATGAGCAAGGAATTGAAAATAATTCTAATTAACAGATAGACTAAAGTCAACTTTGTCTCAAAAGACATTCTATAACCATTTTTTACAAGGTTAGGATGCAATGCAAAAAATATTATAAATATTATTGTCTACGATGTGAGAGCAAAAACGAATTTGTATTGCAGAAAGAATTAACAGATTACTTTATGACAAACTTACAAGTACTACACACAGTGTCCTTCATCTCGTAATCTTCCAAAGTGACGTGTCTAACGATGTCAATTCCAATCTTCCAAATTAATGTCACCTCCATCCTTCTTGGTAAAAACAGACACCTTTCTTCTATCCCCCCTGCATACCCCATTGTACGG
The DNA here is from genome assembly GCF_032062105.1 of Saccostrea cuccullata. Taxonomy (NCBI): domain Eukaryota; kingdom Metazoa; phylum Mollusca; class Bivalvia; order Ostreida; family Ostreidae; genus Saccostrea; species Saccostrea cuccullata. The sequence goes on along the minus strand of NW_026939403.1, from coordinate 82,337 downwards.
ACGTATTCAAACAATGAGTCAAAGGACGAAAGTTGTATGTAGTTTTTGTAGTCCTCATCCGATTTTAAACAGTTCAGAACAAAGTATCCCATCACCTGATGACGGAAATCTTCTGACATGAACTCCAGCGTCTTCTTCTCTTTATCCTCTGTTAGTATTTTAACATTATTTATCAGTTTTTGTATAAGAATATTAATATCTGACATTCCATCATCTGAGGCATTCAGTGTTGGAAAGGTTTGTTGTATTTGTTCAACTTTCTCATCTATCAATTTCTCCTCATTTAAAATGCTATAGTTTTCTGACATCAAAATAAGTATAAGTATGCTCAATTTTGATTGGTTTAAAACCAACTTCAGAGGTTCTGAAAGTAAATATATGCAGACTGAAAGTAATTTAAAGTAATGAACTCAAAATAAAGTTAATGTTTTAATCTAGTTAAATGTTGTAATTTAGTTAAATGTTGTAATTTCATTTATATTTGGAAAGGCTGTTGAAATGTAACAATTTAATGTGCTATGTAATATATAGTCCTGTTTACCTTCCCCGTATCCAGACAGTATTGTGTATGCTGAAAAATATCTTTCCTTTCCTTCATCACCGACTCCATTAGACCAATCAGAAGGATGTATGTTCGTCTGCTTAAAATGGTTCCTGCAAAACTGGGCAAATTCTTCAGATTCATTCAAGATTCGCTGTGGCACTAATGTGTCCTCTGTGTCTGTGTGATACAGAAAATAACAAATTTTATTTGTATGATTAGAAAAATAACTCACCAATAACAAAAGAGATCAAAGTACTAAAAGTATTGGGAAACACTAAGCATATTGCAATTTGAAATTCATCAGAATTGTTTTGGTATTAAATTGCATGTTGTACTGAAATTTCAACAATATCTTGACAGTGTCGCAGATGCGCAAGAGCAAACATAGTTGTTTGATACATAATAAAACGTGAGTGATGAAAATTTCCCGTTGGGATATGTATTTCATTGTCTTATTCCTTTTTGTTTCTATCCGTTTTCGTCCGTCGTCACTCGCCGTGCGTTAACATTTGAAGATTTTCAGCTTCTTCTTTCATATAGCATCTATGGATGAAGGGAAACAAAAATTGTGAATTTCATGGTCCCTGTCCCCTGGGACCCAGGGGTGGGGCCAAAACCTGTTCTTCTTTACTCCTTGACATCTAAAAGTCAAACTGTTGGCATGATTGTTATCAGCATTGAGTCCTCTACCAAAATTGTGCGATTCATGGCCCCAGGGTCAGGGGTTCTGGTGTTAGGGCACAGCTCCATTGATTATATAGTGAACATGCATTATTTTTTTAAAAATCTTCTTCTCTGCTTCTGGGTATTAAATAAACTTAGTACATAGTTATGATGAGCAAGAGTTCCTCCACTAAATTTGTGGATTTTATGGCCCCAGGATCAGGGGTTCCGGTGTTAAGGTGGGACTCCAATGATAATATAGTGAAATGCATTAGTTCTTTGAAAATCTTCATCTTTCCTTCTGGGTATTTAATAAAATAACTAAGTACATGTACATAGTTATAATGAGTAAGAGTGCCTCTACCAAAATTGTGAATTTCATGGCCCCAGGTTCAGGGGTTCTGGTGTAAGGGCGGGGCTCTATAATGATTCTATAACGAAAATACATTCTTTGACAAAATTCTTCTTCTCTGCTCCTTGGTAATAAGCAGATGAACTTCCTATATATATTTAGTTATGATGTGCCAGGGTTCTTCCAGAATTGTGAATTTCCAGGCCCCGGGTCAGAGATACCATTGGTGGGGGGGGGGCTCTACTTAAATACTGAAAATGAATTGTTTAAAATCTGCTCTTTGGTATTCATCAAATAGTTTTGATAAGCAATTGTGCCTTTCCGAAAATGGTGCAATGTGTGGGCCTAGGGCCGTGGTTTCATGCGTGGTAGTGAACCTCTGACTTTGCTAAATACTACTGATAAGTTGATATGCATTTTTAGTTCCCCTACATGGCCTATGGGTATTAAGGAGGTTTTGGGGTCAACAAATTAACAACAATTTAACCACCAGATATATCTTAATTTTTAGATATGATATGTTTAGCTGTCAACTATCATTTGATACCGAAAAAATTCATACATATAAGTTTTAAAATTTGATTATTTTTGTATATCTTTATATGGAACTATTTTTTTTAAAGTGGCCACGACCATCCAGACCCTTTAAAGGTGCATGGACACAGATTTGAAGTTAGTATTTTCTGTATGATATTACGACTTATATATTTTATTAGTATTACACAAAAAAATAAATTAAAAATCTTATTTCATTCCTAAGTTATTAAAACTTCAAATTTTTTGACGGGTTTGATTGACACATCCTTGCACTTTCACAAATCTTAATTTTATTCTTAATATTTAGGAAATGTAGAAGTCTTGTTGTGAATAAATGAAGAATATTTAAAACCAGACGTGTTTGTGAAACACTATACACCCGGCGGCAATAAATGTTTAAAAAGCTTTTTTAGCATATATGTCACAGTCAAGGTCACAAGGCCATTGACCTTGTTGTCATTTGAAAGAAATTGATTAGTGGAGTATGAATATCAAATATGAAATCTCTATCTCTTGTGGTTCAAAAGTTATTGCAAAGGTATGACAAAAATATTTTTAGCATATATGTCACTGTCAAGGTCACAGTGCCATTGGTGTCATTTAAAAGAACTTAATTAGTGGAGTATGGATACCAAATATAAAGTCTTTATCTTTCATGGTTCAAAAGTTTTGAGGAAGGTAAAAGTTTGCAGATAAATAGCTATTTTTAGCAAATATGTCACAATCAAGGTCACAAGGCCATTGGCTTTGGTGTCATATGAAAGAGCTTAATAAGTGGGGTATGCAAACCAAATATGAAGTCTCTATCTTTCATGGTTCAAAGGTTATAGCGAAGGTTAAAGTTTGCTGACAAACAAACAAACAGACAGACAGGACAAAAACAATATACACCCCGGATCTATCAATCCCGGCGCATAAAAATGAAATAACTTATTATTTATAAAGCACATTTTACAATAACTCTTGGATAAACATAACAGCCCTAAGTGAAGAAATATACGGAAAGGAAAAAGAATCGCAGGGTAGCATAATATTCGAAAAAATCTTGTCCGCATTACCGAAAATTACGAAAATTGATCAGATGAGAAAAAAGTTACTATGCACCACAATCGGTGTTGAGAATTACTCAACCCTAAAATGTATGACGTCATGTAGGGAAAACGCTAAAAAGCTAAAAACGCGTTAATTTGATGACGACGAGTTTGTCAACAAATCTTGTAGCAGCATTTGATGCACCTGAGGTATACACATTGTTTTTCAATATTTAGAGACGATATGAAATTTTTGCAATCTTGGTACAGTTTACGGAAGTTCAATGGGGTCTGATTTTCGAATTGCCTAATTAATGAAAAAGGCAACAACGGGTAACTACGCAGTTTCTTGTAAATTTTCCCCCATGAAACTTGTTACCAGATGTCAGAGAGGGCCTGGAATGGTTTTCAATCAACCGTGCCGATGACGTTAACGCGAAACAGAGTCATGTTACGAGTGGGCTTTTCGTCCTACCTTCTCTTAAATCGCAACCCTACTACCACAAAAAACGCCTTTATAGACTATTGTAATCATTATATCCACACGAAAAATGAAAGAAAACAATTCTGCAATTTGTTACTTTTTAGACAGTCAACTTACTGTTGTGTTCCTATCACTGGCGCATGCGCGCGTCGCATGACTAATTTTTTGGAGTGGTTACCTATTTTTGATATAACCTGGATTTGAAAGATACTCACTTTGATATATTCCATGCAAAGGAGTAATAACGCTCATGACAGATGTGCAGGAGAGACATTGCAGTATTGAGAGTTGTCGATTTTACTTTTGGGGGGTACCGTCATATGAGCTTCAATAACTCATGAATTGTTACACAAAATCAAATGGGACTTTGGTTATATCTTTTCGAAAGATGATTTTAACTGTTAAATAGGAATACTGAAAAAAAATTGAAAGAAAAATGAATTTAATTCACCAGAAAAGTTTACCCTGCGTTTCTTTTTTCCTTTCAGTATATTAAGGAATTATATGTGTAATTACCGTCTTCCTTGAAAAAGTATACATTTAAGCTTTTTACACCACTTCCTCTCTTTTGTGATTGGTAAAATTGTGATTTTTCAATTATTTTATTGGTTGAAATGCTGTTCAAGGCAAGGGAGATAACTTTCTGATGATCTATTTTTCAATCTTTAAAAAAATGACAAAACGAACAACAAAATCAGCAGTAATTATTTCTTAATAACATGATAATTTTATAGCAATAAATAAAAAGGTCTCTTTAATTTCATTATAAATAAAATTTGATTTTTATTGCTTACAGGCTTTACAATTTGGCTTTACAATTTGTTATTATTCTTTTCCCCTTTCTTGTTTGAAGAGATAATGGAATCAGCTGAGGTTTGCCGAAAACTCTTGACCAGTCAAAGTTTACGGAGATGACCGAGCGACAACCGTGGTATGGCTAATGCAAATACAAATTCAACAAATTCAAAAGAATTATACGGCCTGATAGGTGTAGATCAGTTTACTTTTTAAGATTGTTGCTAAAGACGGGAAGCTTTTTTAAAAAGCTATACTTGTAGGCCACTACCGGTTAAAATGCCGAGGCGTTTGACATCGGCAGTTCTCGGAACCAATCGCAACTTCTCGGGCCTTTAAAATTTCCGACTGACGGAAAAACGACCTCGAATGTGTATAGTCTCGTTCAACCAGACCCTCGGCTGTCTCCGTAAATCTCCGACCACCCAGAGGGTCTGGTAAAGAATCACGTTGGCGTTTGTAACCGTCAGAGGGCGCTATCTTGTTTTCATTTTGACGATCCTTTTTGAAAACAAATGTTTTATGTGTTTCTTCTCCTGGTTTGTGACTTTATATTAATAAACTTATTTTTATTTTGGGACATCAAACGAGAAATTACAATATCAATCGAAGGAATGTGTATTTCGCAGGGCTACACTACTTTCACTTTTGCATTCGTACAGAATATTTGCAAGACATGATAAAACACACTAACCTATAACTGGAGGGCATTACCGTAAATAAGTCCTATCTAACAGCTTTAACTTTTAGACATATAACTTTTACATCTTTAAGTTATTTTTCTGCAGATTTATCATGTATTTATTTAAATCGTGTAGGTGGGTTCTTTTCAGCTAATCAAAAACTTTACCAGAATTTCGGTAAGCCTCGTTTTGGCGTTACAAACGATATCACGTATCTTTACCTAGCCTAGGTCACGCAAGTCTTTTGACCCCCCCCCCCCCACTCAAACGCCTTGGAGCATACTGTAGATAAAATTTACACCAAGGGGCGGCGCTGTTTAAGAACGTTAACTCTAAATATTTATGGCGACTCTGCGGAAAGTAAACATTACATTTAAAAAGTAAATGTGTATATACTGTCATACATTCTATACATTTCTTTTTTTAAGCCAGCTAGTGATTAGAAAGTGTGTACTCTAACATTTAGACTGCTGATTATTTCATCTGCAAACTCCTACACCTGCATACGCACTGTGTGTACCAGATGACTAATGACCTATATAAATTACTATGGCACACTGTAAATTATCTTCAACTTCAAGCATCAATTTCGGTAGAATAACGTATAACAGTGACTTCCCATAACCCGTAGGTAGCACTGCAAATATGTCCAACCTATTTGCTAATTTCTCCAGGATACTTTCTGTGATGTTTTTAAAGGAAAATCGATTGTAAGATCAGCCAAAACTCTAACGATCGTGCTGTCAAACGTTTATTTTTGTTCAACCAATCACAGGCTTTATCAAATTCTGGATAAGCCTCGTTCTGAAGTAAAAATATTTATAGTGGAATGCTCCTAGACGTTTGGTGTGAGACCATGCATCGATGCAACAAACGTGTAGGTGACCTAGACTATGATTTTGACAACCAAGCCTGTCATACATTTAGCAGGGCTCGACACTCTAGACCACTTATGATTTTGCAATAAAATGTTATTATGGAGGCATAGAGTGTTTCGGCGGTTTTTAAAGAGAAATATGATTTTTTGCTCTTAAGGCCCGCCATCATCAGGAGCCCGACCTTGAGTATTAGTCTTAATTAAGCTATTGTAAGCGTGACTTAATTATCATTTCGCCTATGTTTTTGTGTTTACTGTAGGCGATTATTGGTTCATCGATAAATAACTCTTTAAAAATTGTGTCTGTTTGCAAAGTGTTCCAGTGTTTGAGAAGGCGTTTTTTTAAACCCCTGATATATGGATAGTATTTGGTAATCATAACATTTGGTTGACGCTGTTTTTCTTTCATGATTTTTTCGTGCAAGTACTTTTTTCTGTTTGTTTTGCCCATTTCAGTGATAATGGGATCGATTTCCTTATCAGAGTAACCTCTCTTGATTAAGTGTGTCTTAAAGTTTGCTAAAACTGTTGTCAGGATAGATGAATCACTTGTATTTCTTGCATGTCTGATGCATTCACCTTTTATAAGTCCTTTAAATACTGAAGGACTGTGGGCGCTTTCTCTGTGTAAATACTGAAAACTATTTGTTGGTTTTACATATGATTGTATATCGAGGACATTACTCTTTTGGAATCTCAGGCCTTTGTATACTGTGGTGTCAAGAAAGTTAACACTTTCATCTGAGATTCAAAGGTGAATTTTAAGTGATCGTGACAGGTATTGCCGATATCGAAAAATTCTAGGATTTCCTCTTTTGTGCCATTGAAGGCTATAAACCCGTCATCTCTATATCTACCATAATAGAGGACTTGGTTGGCGAATTTGAATTTTGACATAATATGATTTGTGATTTGATACATTCTTGTATCTGAGATTTCAGGGGATGGTATCGCACCCATACTACAGCCTTTAATTTGTTTGTAGTATTTTCCATTGAATTCAAAGTAATTGTTTCCTAAGACACACTTTAATAGAAAGATAAGATCTTTAGCATCTGGATAAGGGATATCTCTTTGTGGCTTGTTAGCGCTTTGATATGCTTCATTGACGGCAGAGAGGAGCTAGTCAAATTCCATGTTAGTTTAAGAGAGAACAGAAATCTAAAAGGGCTCTTTTACGAGTACGATCTATCTCTGCTCGTAACTTGCAGCCAAAAATGCTCTTTTACGAGTACGATCTATCTCTACTTGTAACTTGCAGCTGAATAATTTGAGGAAAACTGGAATCCAAGTTTTAAGCTTGTCAAAACATTGTCTGACACTTTCTGAACAATCACGTCTTAGTAAAGGACTAAAATTTATACCAAGTCCTAAGTCTTACAATGCCAAAAACATTGTACTAAGAGATTTTGATGAATTTGCACGAAAATTAAGGTGCAAATATTTGTTCAGCAATACTGATGACAACTTATTGCATAACGCTCAGGTTACAAACCAGAGCAAACATGTGATGCATTAGAAAAGTATATCTATAATACTAAACTCGAATTAACATCAATGCCAATCAGACGTTTTGAAGACAATCTCAGTAAACATGAGAGGGAAGCCTTTGTCTCATTGAAAAGAAATCTTGGGATTGTAATTAAAAAGGCAGACAAAAGCAACACAGTTGTTGTAATGAACAGAGATCAATATATCTCAGAAGGCATGTCAGACAACTCGATTCTGCCTATTATGTCCAAGTAGAAAAACCTGATTTAGAAGCTCTACATCAGAGCATCCAGTCTAAAGTTTTTGAGATGTATCAAAACCAAACTTTAGACAAGGAAACTTATCGGTTTTTAAGCACAAATAAAAATGTCTGTATTTACTCCCTAAAATACATAAATTAAACAAACAAGCGCTTGATGCACTTTTAAAAGGCCAATGCAGCTTTCAAAAACTTCCACCTGGTCGGCCAATTATCTCTCAATGCGGCACACCAACGGAAAATATAGGTCACTACTGTGATCATTTCCTGGTGCCCATTGTTCAGAAACAAAATTCATACATCAAAGACACGTCGGACTTTATACAAAAAATTGAATCTTTGATTGTACCTGAAAATGTTATTCTGGTTACTTATGATGTGACCAGCATGTACACCAACATGGAATTTGATGAATTGCTACATTCTGTCGAGAAAGCATATTTAGCAGACAATTCTAATCTATTACCTCGACCTTGCAGTTCTGATCTTATCTTCTTTCTCAGATGTATACTTGAAAATAATTTTTTCGAGTTCAATTGTTATACTACAAACAAATCATAGGTGCAGCGATGGGGGCACGCCCGTCACCAGAAATTACAGATATACGTATGAAAGACATCACTGATGATGTAATATCTAAATTTCAACATGCCGACAAACTTATTTATCACGGCAGATTTAGATATGACGGCTTTATCCTATTTAATGGAAGCCCAGATGATATTAAAGAATTTTTTGACATTGGGAACTCTTTCATAAATATTTGAGATTTACTTACGAAAAATCTCACACCAGTGTCAATTTCTTAGACACTACTATTTACAAAGGAACAAGATTCCTAGATAGCCAGCGATTAGACATTCGCTCGTATATCAAACCTACTAACAGCTTCCAATACTTGCACAGTGCTCATAGCCCATCAGTTTTCAAGGGCCTAATTAAAGGAGAATGTACCAGACATCTGAGAAATACTAGTGATCAAGCTGTACTGGAAGTTATCTTTAGAGATTTCAAAACTCATCTCGAAAAAAGAGGTTATAAACATTCAGAAATTGAAACTATTATGCAAGAAACTTTTTTCTGCAAATAGAATGGATCTTCTTAAAAAATCAAAGAAAAACAACAAAAAGGCTGTACCAAGTTTAACCCATGTATAAAGGGATTAAGGAAACGACTTATGAAATATTGTAGTAACATACTTGATGATGATGGATGCAAAGAATTATTCACAACACCCCCTATGGTGGCATACAGCAAACACAAGAATATAGGCGATCTTATCATTAGATCCAAACTAAAATCAAATGAAGTTCAAAGAAATTGATTGATTTATGCATACGGTAAACCCCTGATGATGACAGGCCGTATCACAATTATAAAATGACATGTGCTATTAATACTGCCGAAACACTCTTAATTAATTTAACAAATGAGCAACTGACCAAATGCTTCATTAAGAGTGTCGGGTTCTACGACATGTCTGGATGTTAGGATGTCGTCGTTTTTATTCGCACGTTTGAGTGGGGGTCAAACGACTTGCGTGACCTAGGATATTGTAAGATCAGCCAAAACTCTGACGATCGTGATGTCAAACGTTTATTTTTGTTCAACCAATCACAGGCTTTATCAAATTCTGGATAAGCTTCGTTCTGAAGTAAAAATATTTATAGTGGAATGCTCCTAGACGTTTGGTGTGAGACCATGCATCGATGCAACAAACGTGTAGGTGACCTAGACTAATCTTTACCAGACCGTCTGGGTGGTCGGAGATTTACGGAGACAGCCGAGGGTCTGGTTGAACGAAATATTGTTTTTCCGACCTCTGACGGAAAGACCCGAGATGATGCGATTGTTCTCGGAACATCTATCTTCGTTAACAAAAATAGCGCGTCGTCAAGACGGCCTAGGGCGCTATCATAAAACATACACCAAAGGAACGAATTATAACTAATCAGAGGAAAGAATTGATACATGTATGATAATAAATAGTTAACACCTTACTATACTTTGGTTTGACGAAATATGCAGTCAAAACGATGTTATCTTCATACAAACACTACAAGGGTTTTTCCAACTTCTAAAAATAGGACCGATATCGGAAAAAAAAACATCGAAGTATATACACTGTATACAAAGTGCTGATCGAAAATCTACTTGATTTGGATCACTAGCTATATTTGTTTGGATCATTCGAAGTTTTTTGTCTGCATATTTAGACAAAAAATGTCTTTTATATACGTTTTCTTACTAATGATAATATTACTTCATACAATATGAGACTTCTTGGTATATTTAAAGATTATCATGTTTTGGGTCATCTATCCCTCCTTAAACATCGGTAGCACGCGTTTTTCACGCATCTGATGGTCATTTTTCGACTAATCATCCACTGGAATGGACTGTTGACATTATTTCAATAAACCATTTATCATGTTTATTGTCATGTTTAATATGAATCTTTATCAAACGTAAGCTATCAAATTTCACCACAAGGTCCTCTTTATATCTTGACAATAACATCAAATATGCACCTACCCAACTTTTCCAGAGCTATTTTAGGTTTGCGTAGAAAATATCCAGAAAGCTATCTTTGTTGTCATGACAGCTATACTTTTGTCGAGCATACATATAGAATTTAGGCTTAATGCAATTAGTAAAATAGTTTATTGACAATACTTTGTGTATACAACAGTCTTATATAATATGTTCTTCCCCAGACTCCTCTTACATTTCAACATTGGCCCAGTCCATAGGAGACCCATGTGTCATATGCTGACCTTGAGCGTTTTAGGCTCAGTCAGTGAGTGTGATACATAATTAATTATATAAATTATAGAAAAAGTTGTGTGGCCTCATGGTTAGCTACTTTGGTACGAAGGAGACAGACAGGCACCTGACGTTACTTATCTTTCTTTTAACAAAAAAAAATTATACCCCTACATAATAACATTATGAACCTTTCGTGAAAGTATCTTATTAATTTTCTAATCGAAACAACTCTAATGATATTTCTATTTCGTTAATTAATATGTTTAGTTTTATTTTTTCATTCCGGATTAAAGGACGGATCTAGCATAAATTTCTTCGGGAGAGGTGAGAGGGTTACATTGTTGTCCATAACACTAAAAGATCCCAAAACAAAAACCCTACTTTATGGTTGGGGATGGGGTCGGCTTAATTAATTGGTAGACAAGCTACATTCTTCCATATATATTCTCATTTTTCCTATCAACTTATGACAGTCAATCATCAACAAAAACATACCAAATTAAAAATTTTAATGTCGCTTACCAATTTACTATAGTAAAATTTTTAATAATTTTAAAGATTGATTTTAACTGTTAGACTTTACATATACACATGATTTTGTAAATATTTAGTGTTACATATATGCATTCAAAGTTGCGATGTGAAAATATAATGATTAAAAAAGCATTCAACTTCAAATCTTAATGACGCTTCGTTCATTTACAAATTTCAATTCAGCCAAATAAGAGTTATGAAGAGTTTGCATGGAATATTAAAAATGTTTTCATGTAATAAAAAGAAAACAAACGTTTACCACATTTCTCGAAGAAATGCATGGATCTTTTTTTTTAATAGAAATCATAGCATATCACTGAAAATCAAGTAACTTCCGTAGCTATAGTCTTTTATCGTAGACTGATGTTCAGAGTTTTTGTTTCTTGGGGAGGGGGGGAGGGGACAAAGTTATTTTGATATGGTTACTTTAATATTCATAAAGAAAGTGGGCGCACTAGACGGGCAGTCGGCAGGAATCATTAACACGAAACAATTCAGATTTAAATGTCCAAGCACCATGTTGTTTTAATGCGTATATTATACATCATATAAAAACTGCATGGTAATGGATTTCTGTCTTATGTTTGTTTATTTGAAAATATTTTTTTTTCAATTATAAGGTGTCAAGAAAGATAATTTATCTAATATATAGTATGCTGGATACATCTGCTGTACATTTACATGTAATAGAATATACAATGTAACAGAAGTCTAACACTAAATAATTTTTGTGCTTAGTTTTCAAATGCATTAAAAAAATTGAATGTAACAGAACGATCTAAGTTGCTAGTTTTTTTTCTTTTTAATATATTCCATATTTTTTCAGCAGGTAACTTTGTAGTTACAAGTTCATGTAGGTTTATTTCCATTTGAGAACGTTAGCACTATAAAAGACAAAATGTAAACGCATTGAAAAATAAAATAATGTAAAATAATTTATAAAACATAATTTGCTACTTTATGCAAGGAGTATCTAAAATTCAAAAAAAATATTTCAAAGAAATAAAATAAAAGAAATCACTGTATTCGAACCTAAAATACTGCTTCGAATCCAGCGACAAACCAATGTAGCTACCGCGGGACACTATACATAGCTAGTATTTAAATCATTATTAAAGCCAAAGCCCTATACATTTGGACTTTGTCAATTTTCTACCAGAAAATAAATGTGAAAAGATTAGTTTTTGGTATTTCTGGGTGGTCTTTCCATTTTTTAAACAACTGGAATAAATTTTACGTTTAAAAATACACTGATTACACATTTAAAATTCATGGAGAGAAGACTCAGAAACAACAAAATTAATGAAAAACGGCTATAAAAGAGTCGATTTTTGCATTACTGGACTCGTACGGCTATATTCAGGTGCATATTCAAATAAAATCATACATAATTAACTGAAAATTTGTCCATTTAACATTTACGAACAACACAATAATTAGCAAGGTTTTGAGAAAAATGTATAAATCAATGATATTTTTTTTAATTCTTTTTATGAGCCACTATTCCTGCCGAATCGCCATCTAAAGAGCCCACTTTTTTTGTGAATTTGAATAACTTTTCAGGTCTTGATCCCCTGACCTATATCCGCTTTTCTGGATCTATCTACGGGGATATAATGCCAAACTTTAATTAAACTTTAATCTTCAAAGATTCTGTTTCAGATTCTTAGTTTTCAGTTCTGATGTCTGATGATAGTGTGAAAATAGGTGAAATATTACAAAAGAATCTCTTTATCATAGATTTATAAAAGAGAAAAAGTGTATAAGGCGAGGACAATCACCCGCTCTATGACAGAAAAGTTTGATTTTTTTAAACTTACTAGTATGTTGTCGGTAATGTCATCTTCAACATATTTTATTCATATATACTGTACTGAAAGACATATTGCTTGAAAATTATTTTTAAGCTTATTTAGTGGAAAATAGGTACGTTTATATTAAATGATTCTGGCCATAAGAATTTATTTTTGAATATGAATGGATCAGGTTTCTAATCTAAGTCCATGTTTAAATTACGGAGAAGTAAATGCATTGTGTGTTGTTTTTTTTTTTTTTTTTTTTTTTTTTTTTTTTTTTTTAAATGGAGTCTGAATCCATTCTATTTAAAAGTCGAATATATCTGAAATTAAAAAAGTGAGGATAATAAACATTGATTTATGTCGAAAAAATTACAAACAATACAAACATGTGAGCAGGGCATAAATACGGACCCCCCCCCCCCCGGAATACTTGAGATGGGAACAGGTGCCTGGGAGGAGTAAGCCTCCCTTGTTGATCGGTCACATCCGCTGTGATCCCTTTGTATTGATCAAGTATAAACGGAGCATTTCGTAATCAAATTTAGTAAAAAAAAAAAAAAAACAAAGGTCTAACAGTTGGGAGAAAGAAGTAAGCCAAACAACGACCCAAGATAAATTAAATGATAGGTGAAAGAACATTATTTGTCTCAACAAATTCGTTTCGTTAAAGCAAACTGACACACAAACATCAAGAAGACACCGTAGCATATTGTGGTTAACGCATTCAGTGTTGGGCCGATCATGAGGTTTGGAGAGAGTTCGAATAGTTTGTGAAGCCCTTTTTTACATACCTTTTAACATAGGTGAAAATATATAACGTGTATTTATCAATAAGTTATTTAATGACATAAACTTGAGACAGTGTCTTTGGATTATACTCCTCCTATTTACGCCTCCATTCTTCAAGAAGTATACTATATAGGCAAATCAAATATAGCATTTCTGTATCAATCGCGACAAAACGCAAATCAAGTATCGCACAAACAAAAGCAATGATAGCACATTTCATCAAATTCTATAATTATCTATTTCTGTTTGACTTCTTTCAACTGATAAATGTTTCTCTTGTGATTATGAATGCCAATATTTTTTCAAAACTGTTTAAATCGCGATAATTTAATCAAAAAACAATAAATCTTAATTTCATGCAAATCACAAAAAGGATCTGAAAAAAGTGTAGCCATCGCAAAAATGTGTTGCAAACATATTATAGCATTCACTCAAAACAAGAATAGCTCAATGTCTCTAAAAAGCGTAATTTATAGAAATCGGATGATGTTTCGAGGGTGAATTGAGGCGAAAACTTATATACAATAACTTTTACAACAGAATATATATTTTGAAAAAATTAAGAACAATTGAAATAATTCAAAATGAGCGAAAATCCCATATTGACTTAGTAAACAAAAAAGGTATCGAATTTCTAACATGTCTCCACTTAAAAATTTTCTCAAATATATTTACATTGATTCTATAAAGGTTTGAGAGGTTTCCTAATTTTATAATATTACTTTTACCCATATTTTGCCAGCAGAATTTTCTTTTTTACCCACAGGGCATTAGAGTACCCAAACAAATATAGCTAGTGATCCAAAATCAAGTAGATTTTCGATTAGCACTTTTAAAAACTGTATACAGTGATATACCTTTCTTCCAAACTTTTCATTCGCATTGTAATTTTATGATTCTCTTAATATCAGCTAACAGTTTGGGAGAATAATGTTTATTACAATATAACTAGCATGGCGTGTATTGTGGAATCTACAATCAAAAATATTGGACAGATGAGATGTTACGTACGTTATACAATTATTGCTGTTTTAAGGTCAATACAATGATTTAGACACCTGAGGAGTACAATATTCACTGAGCCCGAAGGGCGAAGTGAATATTGTACTTCGAAGGTGGCTAAATTATCGTTTTCACCGCAAAAAAGCAGCAATAACTGTTTTATTATATGATTAAATGATAGCAAATTCCTACAAGACTGTTTCTTTGCTTTAATTGAAAGTTTTAACAAGGAAGTCTTTCAACAAGAACACATTGTAGCAGAAAAATGGAACAGGTCAATAATTCCTTATATTGACCTGCAATAATTCCTTGTATTGACCTGGAACGGCACGTGCAGTTCAATATAATGTAATATTTTTCTAACATAGTTGGATCTCAGCCAATCAGAGAGAAGGAAATTATTCAATCATATAATAATGTATAATATTATCCCTAATTAATGTAATATGCTGGAAATGTGCAAACCTGTGGCCGTGCGAAATGATTCTAAGGATTTGTGAAATATCAATGATTTTTAGAATAATAATTGACAAAACAGACCTAAAATATCAAGATACTCATGCAACATACATTAATGTGAGGTTCAATTATCATACGTAAAAAATCTGAGATGATCAAAATAGATCTTTCAGTGAAACAAGATGTGTTTGTGAAACACTGATGCCTCCGTATTGCAACATAGCGAAGGTTAAGCTTTCTCAAATGCATATCAAATATGTTGGTACCAAAGTAAGGACTTTTCAGAAGAAATGCGAAAACTAAAACACTAGCTACACCTGTTCCAGGGTTATGACCAAGGTTAACATTTATAATATATAGGACAAACTCTGTTTCAAGGCCAAAGGGTCAAGGTTGTTGGGTTCTAAAGAAAGGCTTTGTCTCAAAGATTACGTATGGGAAGTATGAAAGCTCTAGCCCTTACTGTTCAAAAGTTATGGTCAAGGTTAAAGTTTGTAAAAAGTAAGTAAAACTCCAAGGTCAAGGTCAAAGGGTCAAGATTCTTGATATCCAATGAAAGGCCTTTTCACAAGGATTAAATTTGCGAAGTATGAATGCCCTAGCCCGAACCCTTCAAAAATTATGGTCAATGTTGTATTTTTAAAGTTATAGCCAAGGTCAAAGTTTTTTCATAGGTACGGAAATCTCCAAGGTCAAGGTCAAAAGGTTAAGGATGTTGGTATTCAATGAAAGGTCTTTCACAAAAAATATATACTTGAAATATAAATGCCCTGGTATCTATTGTTCAAAAGATATGGCCAAAGTAAAAGTTCAAAATTTTGTGTTAAAGTGGGTCAAACTCCAAGGTCAAGGTCAAATTTGGTGGTACCCAAAGAAAGGTCTTGTCACAAAGAATACATGAATTGACGTGATATATGAATTTCATAGCTCAACTAAATCAAAAGTTATAGGCAAGGTTAAAGTTTTTGCGAACAAACAGACAAACAGACAGAGAGACAGACAGACAGACAGACGGACACGACAAAAACTATATAACCCCGAAACTTCGTTTACAGGGGCATAAAAATGTAATTATATGTTTAGAACTTTGACAAACAAGATGTGTTTGTAAAACACTGATGCCCCCGTATGGCAACATAGCAAAGATTAAGCTTTTCTTACATGCAAATTTAATTAATTGGTACCAAAAGTAGGGTATTTGCGGAAAACAATTGTGAAATTTGAGAGTTAAAGTTTTTTACTAATTACAAAAAATCTCCAAGGTTAAGGTCAAAAGGTCAATGTAATTAGTTTCAAATGAAAGGTCTTACCACATAAAGTACTTATGTAAAGCATGAAATCCCTAGCTAACCATTCAGAAGTTATGGTCATCGTTCAATTTCTTTAAAAGTAGGTCAAACTTCAAGTTCAAAGGGTCCAAGTTATTGTTATCAAATGAAAGGTCTTCTCATAAGGATAAAATATGTAAAGTATGAAAGTACTAGCCCTAACTCTTTAAAAGTTATGGCCAAGGTTTGCTTTTTTAAAGTAGGTCAATCTCAAAGGTTAAGTTTAAATGGTCAAAGTTCTTGGAATCCTATGAAGGGTCTTCTCACAAGGATTACATGCATGACGTATGAAAGCCCTATCCCTTACCGTTCAAAAGTTATGGCCAAGGTTAAAGTTTTTTTTTACAAGTAAGGAAATTCACAAGGTTAAGGTCAAAGGGTCAAAGTTGTTGTTATTCAGTGAAAGGTCTTTTAACAAACATTACATATTTGAAGTATAAATGTCCTGGTGTCTACTGTTCAAAATATATGGCCAAAGTAAAATTTTAAAATTTTCATGTAAAAGTGGGTCAAACTCCAAGGTCAAGGTCAAAAGGTCAAATTTGGTGGTACCCAAAGAAAGGTCTTGTCACAAAAAATACATATATGAAATATGAAAGTCATAGCTTCACTAAATCAAAAGTTATGGGCAAGGTTAAAGTTTTTGTGGACAAATAGACAAACAGAGAGACAGACAGACAGACGGGGGCATAAAAATAATATCAGTTATGAGAACAAATAATTTATTCTGGGTAAGGTCAGGGTGAATTTTATATGTGTTGGATTCTTTTAATTTATTTTTTGCATAAGTTTAGAAAGGGGGTGGGGTGGTGGTTATTAAACATACGAGTATTTATCTACAACATATCTTATTTATTTATTATATATGTGAAGCACAAGTATCAGTGTTTCGCGATTGGTCAGAAATATTTTAGCCTTCACTGTAAAGTAAATATAAACTTTGAAGAAGTTTATACAAATGGGAACTGAAAAAAATGTAGGTAATTTTGCAAATCCTAGTCTACATCAAGGTCACTGTGAGAAGAGGTCAATTTTCTGAACAAATGTATCTAAAGTGAATTGAGTTGAGTATGACAATCATCTTTGTTTATATATGCTCAAGCCCATTCGTTCATTCATTACAACCTACCTTATACCATTAACAAAAAACAAGATGTGTTTGTGAAACACTGTTGCCCTCGTATGGCAACATGGCGAAGGTTAAGTTTTCTCTAATGCTGATCAAATATGTTAGTACCTTAAGTAAGGCCTTTTCAGAAGAAATACATATGTGAAATAAAAAAAAACCAGCACCACCCGTTCAAGGGTCGTGACCAAGGTTAACATTTTTAAACAGGTCTGGACGAAAATTGCTATAAATGTACATCAAGTACACGTAATTATTTTTCTGTCCAATCAGACAACAGCATTTTTACACACCCCAAAGCATATCTTAAAAGAAGAAAAAGATAACACTTGCTTTTGTTTTTTTCCTCAAAAAGATTTTTTTAACAAAAAATCTGTAGAAGTAAGATGAAAACTTTTGAAGAATAAGGTATTCCCCACAATTTTACCGTGAACAACCTTGACATTTTTATCTCGGTAAAGAAAAAAATAATGCACGACAGAATGTAAGCGTTTACAGACGTATAGATCGCACCAGTGAGTTTTTATCAAGTTCAATTATAACATTTGCCAGAATATATTATATGATGGTAAATATAATTTTGCTTAGCCGACCGATTTTCATCAATAATGCTTAAATTCCATGTGTATAGATCAACTCACACTGTAAGTGTTTATCGTATACACATATAGTTTTGCATTATCACGGGTTTCATGAGCGCCGAATACTTAATTAGCTATGCAGACTTTAAATGGGCATAAGGAAAGGCGTTTAACGTGGAGAAAAGAGAATCCTGAAATAATACATGAATGCGTTTTATCCCAATATCTTACCTCGCATATCAGACTACTAGTATTCTGTAATCATGGTAATAAACACTCAAAAATGATAAAGCCTGTTATCTTTTCGATAAGATTTTTATATCAGGCTCTAAAAACTGAAAATTTACCGCATCTATTTCATTTTTTAACGTAAGTAAACTTTTGGAATTGCTAACTCCTAGAGACAGATTTTTTTTTATCCCACTTAAAACGTATTCCAAGCTTTCAAGTCGTGTTTGTTCACGGTACAATTGTCATAAATATTATATTATTCCCAAATGCGCATACAGTTGACAAAAAGTTTGTTCTAAAAAAATCTTTTGAGCTAAAAACTTAAAAACCACGTGTTTTATTTATTCTCTCATGGGTTTGTCTAAATGCTGTTATCTGATTGGTTAAAAGGATTGGTGCCTTGTTTATTCTGTGTATTAATAGCAATTCACGGTTATGGTTCTTGACTTCCTTATTTAGAAATCGTCCAGACCTGTTAAAGGACAAACTCTGGCTCAAAGTCAAAGGGTCAAGGTTGTTGGTTTCTAAAGGAAGGCCTTGTCTCAAGAGTACATACGGTAATTATGAAGCGCTGGTCCTTATTGTTCAAAATTTATTGCCAGGGTTAAAATTTGTAAGGAAGGTTAAACTCCAAGGTCAAAGTTGTTTTTATCAAATAAAAGGTCTTCTCACAAGGATTACATATTTGAAGTATGAAAGCCCTAGCCCTTACTGTTCAAAAGTTATGACCAAGGTTAAAGTTTTTTCGTATGTACGGAAATCTCCAAGGTCAAGATCAAAATTCTTGGTTTCAAAGTCTTGCCAAAAAGAAGTGATACTTTGAAAAATAAAATACCTAATATTTACCTTTTAAAAATTAGGGCCAAAGTAAAAGTTTTCAATTTTTGAGTTGTAAAAGTTGGTCTAACTCAAAGGTCAAATTAAAATGTCCAAGTTTTTTAAATCTAATGCCTAATCAATTGAACTGTTGAAAATAATCAAATCTTATCATACATGTGTTGTAGATTTACATGTAAACACTTTTTATAACATCTAGCTTTACAAAAGTAAGTGAAGGATACGTACTTTCCATAAGATGCTCTACTGCTTCCGTCCTCCCCTCCATCATCAGCCTCATTAATGTTATAGAACTACTCTCTTGTGGACTTGGAACATTATAAAGAAAGATAGGGGACTGTGACATATACCAACATAAAGCCTTGTCTGAGGCCACATCTATGAAAAAGTCTCTGTCTATGTCACTCAGCATACAGTTCTCTGTGTAAGATTCGGTTATCTCATCAAGATTGTTTTCTGGGATATGATACAGTCTGTCATCGCCATACGGTCCTCTGTAGAGTCTCATCAGTCCCATATCCACTAGCTCCACCACTGTCTTACTGACATCAATGTCTCCCAGAGTGAAGTCGTTATTTAGTTCGAGATATTGAAAGTCATCATAACACAGATACAGGGTGTAGAGAACGACACGTTGATTCTCTGTTAATTCTGATAGCGAAGCTGTCAGAAACAAAAGCACAAATATTAAAAAAGAAAAAAAGATTTAAATTAAACAATACAAACATATCATATATCATATCTGATTAAACTGATAACATTTTTAGATGATGCTTTAATCAAAAGTCACTAATTGGTTGCAAAACTGTCATTGTATCTTATCATAAATGAAGAGATGAAATCAAGAAAACTCTTTCTGTAGTTTCAAATTACTGTCTTTTGTTACATAATTTTAAAAAAAACTGTAATAATTATAATCTTTGTAATGATAAATAACAAATCATATCTGTATATGTACCCATATAAACAAAATTAGACTTTTATATAATTAATGACAAGAACATTAAATGGTCAGAGGTTGATTTGCATTTTAAGACAGATGCTCACCAATGTCGAACTCAATACTTGTATCATCAGAAGTGTCGCAATTTGTGTCATCAGAATTAATACTACTTGTTTCAGCAGAGGCGTTCGTATCGAATCGTTTTCTTTTAATGTCCTGTTGATGAAATACCAGTTTTTACAACAGATTACAGGTTGTTTTATACAGACTGTATCATAAACGGGTACTTGTGGACAGGAACCCCTCCCCCCCCCCCCCCCCCATACACCTCTTTTTTGACATGAATTGTGTTTCTAGTACACTGTACTTATTTACAACGTATTTCATATGGAAAATCAAAAAAAAATAACATAGATTTAACGATTACCAAACAAACATCTGTGAGCCAATGCTCACTAGTAATACCCCCGCTCTGATGTAAATAAGCACTATCATGTTAATATACTGTTTACACAAGTTTAATTACAGGCAGATAAAGTTGACATCAGATTCATATCAAAATTAATCCCACCATATGGCATATCTGAACAAAGTCGGTAATAAAATTTCAAGCATCTGCTATGAATAGCTAATGAGAAAACTGATACGAAGATTTGTCATGTACGAAACGGACAGACGCACAAACAAACAGGAAGTTGAAATCAGATTTAAACAAAAATGTATCCCACCATATGGCATGCCTCAGAGAAGATTGTGTTAAAATTTCAAGCATTTGCGATGAGTAGTTGCTGAGAAAACTGTGACGAAAATTTGTTATGTATGAAACAGACAGACGCACAGACAAACAGCAGGAGGTTGACATCGGATTTAAACAAAAATGTTTCCCACTATATGACATGTCTCAGAGAAGATTGTATTAAAATTTCAAGCATCTACGTTTAGTAGTTGCTGAGAAAACTGATACGAAATTTGTTATATATGAAACGGACAGACGCTCAGACAAACAGGACGTTGACATCGGATTTGAGCAAAAATGTATCCCACCATATGGCATGCCTCAGAGAAGATTGTGTTAAAATTTCAAGGATCTGCGTTGAGAAGTTGCTGAGAAAACTGTGACGAAAATTTGTTTCGGACAGACACACGGACACACAGCTACACGGACATACAGACAGCTAGACAAACAGACAGACACACAAGTGTAAAACAGTATACCCCTCTCTCCTTCGGAGCGGGGGTATAAAAAGTCATACTCTGGTATTATAAAATAGATATAATACCAGGGTATGACTTTTTTAGTAGACCGTTAAATCTATATTCTTTTCTGGATTTTTCATATGGTATACGTTGTAAATAAGTACTAGAAATATTATTCATGACAAAAAAAGAAAAAAAGATTTTGACCAGGGGTGTATATGGGGGGGAGTCCTGTCCACAAGTACCTGTGGTTTCATACTGAGAAATTTGTTAGACTATGTAAAATATTGTGAGTTATCTAAATCCTCCATTCATTCAGATTCTATCTCATGATATAAGAAAAATGGAACCAAAATATGTTTAATGATGTTTATGCTAATGTAGAATAGCAAAAAAATGCACTAAATAAAATTTAAAATTGTATATTTATTCTGTGTATTAATGAACATACATTTTTCTCATCTTCCTCCGTTCCTTCACAATCTCTCTTCTCCGCCATCATTAATCTTTATACGGCCAAATCTAATGTCAAAATGATAAATCTAACACGACCTTAAAAATAAAAAACAAATCTAGGAATGTTTGTTTTAGAAACAATTTCATATGTTCTGCATTATTAAGCACTCTGTTCTCCACAATTCTTTGTGGTATATAGTCTTTTCTTATACTTTGAATATATGCATGAAATAAATTGCTTATATATGTACGTATTTACTCATTGTGATTTATGTGTCGTCCTTCCTATCCATGTGGTACACAAGTACCCCACAATGATCATCTGGAAAGAGATGTTTTATTAATAAAACATTAGGGTCATTGTAGATTGATGACATGTCATACCGGTATTACTGATGATGTGTGACCTAGATGTTTTACATCACTATTAGAATCACAAGCACATGAAGTGTGGATCAATACCCCCCCCCTTCTTCCATACCTTAATCAAAATAGGATGTGTTTAGGCCATGTGGCAACATGTGGCAAATTTTTTCAAAGTGCGTTAAAACTGGGACAAAATCAACGCACTTTGAAATTTTTTTTCTAAATGCGTTGAATTTGGGACCAACTCAACGCACTTTGAAAAAATTTTTCTAAGTGCGTTCAGAGTTTACATCAATAAATTTTATAATGGAGACACTTAACGCACTTTGAAAAAATCTCGTAGAAACAAAAATTTTGCATTCAGATTTTAGTAATGGAAAAATTTTAATTGTAATTTATCTTTCAAAAAAACTTATGTATTGATTTACTCCCGTCGATAAGAGGAGAAATATCTCAAACATGTCAAATGCAAGTCGAATCCAATTTCAGGTTCAAGAGATTAAAAATGTTGATACTTAAAATAGGATTTTTTAAATTATTAGTATTCCATAATTTTTTCATTTGCATTGTATATTTTATATTTTTTGTATAATTTTCCATTCTATTCATTTCTATTCTATATTTTCATAGGAAATACCAAATCCGATGTTTGATAAGATTTAACCTTGTAACAAACAAAATGAACAATCCCTCGGATACAATTCAAATGAAAAATTATACGATACAAATAGAAAATATAGAATACAACTAAAAATTATACAATACAAATGATTTTTTTTACAATGCAAAGGAAAAATTATACAATGCAAATGAAAATTTATACAATGCAAATGAAAAATATATAATACAAATGAAATATTATACAACATGTACAATGCAAATGGAAAATATATAGAATACAAATGAAAAATTATACAATACAAATTAAGAATTATACAATAGAAATGGAAAAGTATGCAATTATACTATATACAAATAGAAAATTTTACAACACAAATGGAAAAGATATTGCAACGTTTGACCTGCCATATTAACGTTTGATTTTTCTTCTTTTTTTTCGCAAAAAGTGGGTCAAACTCCAAGATCAAGGTAAAAATCCAAATATTTTGGTACTCAAACAGGTCGGAGAGAATACTCAAAATCGGGTATTACTGTGAGTATCCGTGAAATCGCGTATAATACTCGATATTAGGGTATCGTTGAATCCGCGAAATCGGGTATAGGAGATGTAATCACCTAATAAAACTTAAACAATGGGATGGCGCATGTTGCCGAGTTAACTTTCATCTAGATACACATGTTTTCTAAAGGTATCACTAGCCAAGTAAGAATTTGGGCGTCAAGATTAATGCGCTCGGGACAACAAATACCCGTGGAACTCAGTACATTTCATGATCTGCACACAAAAAGGCGTTCGATTTGATTTATATTTTTCCTTATGTTGAAAATATATGCATCTTCCTAATGTTCATTCCCAACACAACAGAATTGTAAAGTATCAGAATTAGGGAATTTGTAATAATTCCACATCAACACGACAAACATGAACAATTTGTAAATAAATCAAAGTATACGGAAACACATTTCACACACCAGCTATGATGCCATGTATAAACAAGGGATTGTCTATCATATCTAATTATGCGTCATTAATTACTTTCACATTCATCTTGTGCATAAAATCAAATTTATTTATGAATGTATAAATAATGTTATGATAAAAATGTCTAAAATTTCGGCTAAAAGAACCCTCTTTCTCTCTTTTTTTTTTTTTTTTTTTTGAAAATCTTTTCTTTTTTTATTTATCATTCAAACATATTTGCAGAATATGTCTTCAACATTTTAGCATAGACAGTGATAGTTTCAGGAATACAGCTTATGAGAGAACATAACTGTTGATCGTTTAATTTCGCTAAGTCATCAATATTTTACCAATTTTTGGCGACTTCAAAGGGAGGGGGGCTAAAGGCTTCTTGACCACCTCTGACAAAACAACCTCGACTGTGTTCTACATGTGTCCAAGAGACCTCTCTTTAAATGTCACGGTAGGTTAAACTCGGTCATATATTTTTAATCGTAGGAAAGATTCATTCATCAAATAAAATTCATATACATTGTAGGTAAACAAAAAGCAACCTGTTATTTTCTAACACAATATAAGACTACAAGTAACTAGAATTCATGTTTATTTTTTAAACACATTTTTTCATTATAGATGAGTATTAGGAAAAGTTATTGCCATGAGTAATACGTATCATAGATAAAATAACTAAAAGAAAACTGTAAAATATTGTCGTTGTATTGGCGTTTTATAATGAGGTATAAGATAGCGATATAAAAAAAAATATAGAAGTTAACGAATAATAATAATAAAGAAAGGAAGTGGCTACGATTTTTATGAAATTTTAATGTCCGATGAGGAATTATATTCCCAAAAAGTAAGAAAGAGTTTCCAAGACAATTGAACACTCCATTATTTCAGTTTGTTCATTAACATGTTCATAAACGTAAAAACTATAAGAAATGTGAAAACTTGACTATGTAATTCATATTTCAATATGACTGTACCTCGATCTATATCGAGAAATTCAATGTATTTTAACTTCATGAAAAGATGTACACATTTGACTTTTATTTATAACCCCCCCCCCCCCCAAAAAAAAAACAAAAAAAAAACAAGAAAATCCTGTTCATATGGCTTCTCGCTCTCAATTTTCAGACAAATGCATAAAATAAAGGTAAAATAGTATATCTTGTATCGATTAAAATGCAACCAAAAAATTTACGGTGTCTTTGAAATAAAAATTTCATGCTAAATTGACACAAAAAAAGATACTCACTTTCAATTAGCTATTTTCAACCTGTTTTCCCGTGGGTATTTATTTCATCTTATTTTATTTTCTTCTTTATAATTTGGTATTCTATTATTGCAGAGATACACAATTATGACTCGCTTATACTGTACTCTCTAACTGTTAGGAGTAATTTATTTTTCACGAGAAAGGGACGCCATACATTTTTCAGTAAAAATAACCAAAAATACATAACACGGCGTTAGTCGTTTAATTTCTTTAAAATTTCACGTTTTGTGAATAGTGCACATATTAGAAAATTAATTATATGGAATACTTTAATGGGAAATAAAGACAAACGAAGTGTATAGTTATTTATTTTTAGAAATTATTTGAAAAATAATAACGCCATTCTGTCCTCTTTGTTACCCCAGCAGTGTTTGTCGTGTGATTTTAAACTTATTTGACAACCTTATGAATTAGGTTTAAAAAAAATAAATCCACAAGATACTGATGTACAAGTAACAGTTACTGGCATAATGCGCCGTTGCTTTATTCTTTAGTGTTTATAGAAAGTTGCACGGAATACCCGATTTCGCGGATTGAACGATACCCTAATATCGAGTATTATATATGCGATTTCACGGATAATACCCGATTTCGAGTATTCTCTCCGACCTGTCAAAGGAAGGTCTTCTC
Source organism: Saccostrea cuccullata (assembly GCF_032062105.1). Taxonomy (NCBI): domain Eukaryota; kingdom Metazoa; phylum Mollusca; class Bivalvia; order Ostreida; family Ostreidae; genus Saccostrea; species Saccostrea cuccullata. The sequence continues at coordinate 56,713 of NW_026939403.1, read as the reverse complement.
ACATGGAATACACATGTTTAGATGTATGCTTTTCTTATCATTATATGGATAGAACGGACAAGCATTGAATTAGCTTACTTTCTAAAGATTTTATATGCTTCACAGTCACGTAACATTGCCCCCCCCCCCCCCGTTGCTACGTGCCTGGTCAACATGATCAATATTTATAATCTGAAATATTTCTCCTTTAATTTTTTTTTTCTATCCCTCACACAGTCAAAATCTATATGCAACATACTCAATGTTAATCTCAGTCTATACACTTACATGTGTAATAATTTGAAGAGCAATGAATCTGCATCATATATATCCTAGAGACACTCTTTTCGCCATGTTATGATTTATCAAAACCTTGGGGCCTGCAAGGGGTAACTTCAATCCAAATAATCAACATTGACCTATTTTTAATTGTCAAATTTTATTTGGAACCACATTTTTTTAAATTTTATATTCTACAAATGAATATGGCCAGGTTCTCTTGCTCACAAATATGTCAAAAATGTATACATTAAAAAAAATTACTTTCAACTAAAACGAAAGTAGACAGTTATTTTACTACGGTGTAGGGGTTTTCAAAAGGGTAAAAGTTCGCAATTTGTTTCAAGACATTTTAAATAGATTACATATATATACAATATATTTAATATATACTAGGTGCTCCCCATCAGAGGCACTTGACGTTCTAAATCCTTAATTCTCTTTTAAGTTTTACAATTGCATAGCATGTGCTCTCCACATAGTACATGCGCGGATCTAGAGGGGGAGTTAGGGGGGTCAGGACCCCCCCCCCCCCCCGTGGAATTAACAAGGTTAAAAAATGTATATACTAAAGCAAAAAAAAGTTACCATGGACCCCCCTTGAAAAACCCTGACCCCCCCCCCCCCCTCCCCCTGGTAAACGCGAAAATTTGTGAAATGGGTATGAAAAGTGACAGGTTTGAGGCAATAGAAGTCATAGACTAAGATGATAATTCATAATCAGATTCCTGAAATATGTTGTAAAGAAAATATACGATCACTGAAGATATCATAAACTGATTAGTAAAAGAGCATGTTTTGTTGTTGCCTTACCATTATTTTTTATGGGGTTGTTTAAATTATATATTTAAAAGAAGTCATTTCATTAACAGAAAAGTTGATGGGTATAGGCACGTAGCATCGTTTTTGAAAGTGGGGCCGGCCAACGGTTAGAGAAAAAAAGTTTTTTACTTACCTGAAAAAATTTGAAAAGTGCGAAAACCCAATGTACGAAAGCCCAATGAGCTCATTTTGGTAGGTAAGAAAATGAATTTTTCGCGTTATAATGCGTAACTTTCGCGTTATAACGCGAAACTTTCGCGATATAACGCGAAACTTTAGCGAATTAACGCGTAACTTTCGCGTTATAACGCGTAACTTTTGCGAATAAACGCATAACTTTCGCGAATAAACGCGAAACTTTCGCGATATAACGCGAAATAATATGCATATAATAATGTTACTCAGGAACATTGATCTTGACTGACAGATTAGAACATGAACACAGACGGGAACTCTCAGAAAATTTATAAAATATCATTTCCTCAGATGTACTGGAGAAATGATGCGAGAATAGGATAGATTAGTCATCAGAATATTTTTTTTTTACCTTACCATTGAATTAATAAAATGAGTTTTTCTTTCTTGTATATGTTTTTCAATTGTTAAAATTTAATTTAATTCTTTAGACTGATTATTTTTCAAGGAAAATCTCCACTTGACACTTTTTTCAAGCTTTTTTTAATCGGTAACATTTACTACAACTGCACCACTAGTAAATTACATGTCATATGTAAGCAATCAATCATTTTGGACAAAAAAATATACACCGTAGAAACATAACGTTTAAAGAGGCTAGGGGTGGCAGCCATTTTTAGACCATTTCAATCTCCTTTAAAAGGAGAGCTCCATGTAAAGATATACAAAAATGATGAAATTTTTAAAACTTAAATGTATGAATTTTTTCTTTGCCAAATGAAAGTTGACAGCTAAAGATACCGTATCTAAAAAAAATAAGTGAAATCTGGTGGTTAATTTGTGATTAATTTGTTGAACCACCAGCCTCCTTAAGTTAATGAACAATGTATGATTTCATAAGCTTAACGGGTCATATGATGCTGTTTAAATAACAATTATAATTGGATATTGTTAATTACAAATTTATTTAGGAGGAGGAGGGGTCTCTAAATTTTCTACTATATTTTTATATTGGGTTATAGAGAAGTTCGTGGACTAGCCATAAATAATAACTATAAGGTATACAGCAGAGTTTATACACTTTGAATTGTCTCAATGTTTTCGTAAGCAAAGGAATGACAACGGGGTGTAGACTGGTATTGCCTGTCTTTACCGTACGCAGGAATATGTATATCGGATATCAGACAGGCAGGCCAGTCTAAACGGGGTGCAACCTCAAAATAGGATATCGTATTTCCACAGTGAATCCAGCGGAGAGAAATGAAAATCTACTATCTTATTTTCACAAATGCGGTAGGACACAATTGACAAATTTACCTCATTTTGAGACCTTGATCTTGATCTCAAAATAAAATTATTTCAAATTCTCTAGAGAGTGCAAAAAAAAAAAGACGCCGGAAAGAGGGGATTTTCCCCGAAATTAATAATCTTGAAGTTTAATTTTTGGAAAACTTGCATTAAGAAACAGCGTTGACAAAGACAAATTGTGACGGTTAAGATGGATTCAATAGCAAGAAAGCTTACAATTTATCTTGTAATAGTCCAAGATCGAAATAGGCTTTCGCTTATCATAGAAATGATTAAACTTGATGTCAAAATCAAAAGAAAGTTGAGACTAAAGCAAATGTCTAATTAAACAGCGAAAGTTTCGCGTTATAACGCGAAAGTTATGCGTTTATTTGCGAAAGTTTCGCGTTATAACGCGAAAGTTACGCGTTTATTTGCGAAAGTTTCGCGTTATAACGCGAAAAATGTTTTTTTTTTTTTTACCTACGAAAATGAGCTCATTGGGCTTGGGCTCGAAATAGGCTTTCGCTTATCATAGAAATGATTAAACTTGATGTCAAAATCAAAAGAAAGTTGAGACTAAAGCAAATGTCTAATTAAACAGCGAAAGTTTCGCGTTATAACGCGAAAGTTATGCGTTTATAACGCGAAAGTTACGCGTTTATTCGCGAAAGTTACGCGTTTATTCGCAAAAGTTTCGCGTTATAACGCGAAAAATGTTTTTTTTTTTTTTACCTACGAAAATGAGCTCATTGGGCTTTCGAACCAATGAGCTCATTTTCGTAGGTTAAAAAAAATATATTTTTTGCGTTATAACGCGAAACTTTTGCGATATAACGCCTAACTTTCGCGTTATAACGCGAAACTTTCGCGATATAACGCGAAACTTTTGCTATTGAACCAGACATTTGCTTTAGTCTCAACTTTCTTTTGATTTTGACATCAAGTTTATTCATTACAATGATAAGCAAAAGGCTATTTCGATCTTGGACTATCACAATATAAATTGTAAGCTTTCTTGCTATTGAATCCATCTTTACCGTCACAATTTGTCTTTTTCAACGCTGTTTCTTAATGCAAGTTTTCCAAAAGTTAAACTTCAAGATTATTAATTTCGGGGAAAATCACCCCTTTCCGGCGTCTTTTTTATGCACTCTCTAGAGAATTTGAAATAATTTTATTTGATAAGAATCAAGATCAAGATCGATGATAATCAGCATGCACAAAATGAGGTAAATTTGTCAATTGTGTCCCACCGCATTTGTGAAAATTGGATAGCAGCTTTTCATTTCTCTCCGCTGGATTAACTGTGGAAATACGATATCCTATTTTGAGGTTGCACCCCGTTGTCATTCCATTGCTTACGAAAATTCAAAGATTCAAAGTATACAAACTATGCTGTATACCTTCATAGTTTTTATTTATGGCTAGTCCACGAACTTCTCTATAACCCAATATATAAATATTGGAGAAAATTTAGAGACCCCTCCTCCTCCTTAATAAATTTGTAATTAACAATATCCAATTATAATTGTTATTTAAACAGCATCATATGACCCGTTAAGCTCATGAAATTATACATTGTTCATTCACTTTTACGTTATGTTTCTATAGTGTATATTTTTTTGTCCAAAATGGTTGATTGCTTAATTTAATAGTGGTGCAGTTGTAGTAAATGTTACAAATTAAAAAAAGCTTGAAAAAAAGTGTCAAGTGGAGATTTTCCTTCAAAAATAATCAGTCTAAAGAATTAAACTAAATTTTATCAATTAAAGAATTAAACTAAATTTTATCAATTAAAAAAACATGTACAAGAAAGTAAAACTCATTTTATTAATTCAATGGTAAGGTTTTAAATAAAATATTCTGATGACTAATCTATTCTACATGTATTCTCGCATCATTTCTCCAGTACATCTTCTGAGGAAATGATATTTTATAAATAAGTTCCTAAGAGTTCCCATCTGTGTTCATGTTCTAATCTGTCAGTCAAGATCAATGTTCCTGAGTGACATTACTATATGCATATTATTTCGCGTTATAACGCGAAAGTAACGCGTTTATTCGCGAAAGTTTCTCGTTATATCGCGAAAGTTTCGCGTTTATTCGCGAAAGTTACGCGTTATATCGCGAAAGTTTCGCGTTATATCGCGAAAGTTTCGCGTTATATCGCCAAAAGTTTCGCGGTATAACGCGAAAGTTTCGTGTTTATTCGCGAAAGTTTTGCATTATAACGCGAAAAATTTATTTTTTTTACCTACGAAAATGAGCTCATTGGGCTTTCGTAGAAAAGCAAAAAAAAAAAAAAAAAGGAAAATTGAAATTTGCCCGAACTCGAAAATCCTATTTCGTGGGGGATGGTGGGGGGTGAGGGGGTTTGGGGTGGGGGTGGGGGGGGGGGGGGTAGTGGCCAACTTTTTCAAGGCCAAATTGCTTTCTCTTCCAAATTTTTTCCTACAATTCCTTTATATCACTAAACTATGTTAAAAAGGGGGGAGGCAACCAAACCATCCTTTCAATGAACATTTTCTATATAGTAAAGGTAATGCTGGGGAAAAAAGTGGGGGGACCAGCCCCCCCCCCCCCCCCCCCGTTGCTATGTCCCTGGAGTTAAAGACTGCCTGCAACACCACCTTTCTCTTTTGTAGTTTAGAGAAATCCTGTAATATTTGGGGAGGGGGGAAGGAGTTTGAAACTCATATGTATAGTAAATTAAATATACCCCCCCCCCCCAATGATCTTTCCCCAATCGCCACATTCGTAAACAATGCTTAATGCCTGGTTGGTCATGGGTATTAAAATTTAATTAAAAGAAATGAGCATTTAATTTTGTGAAAGATGCTAAGGTGGAAAACATTTCTGTGTGTCTCAAGTTTCAAACTTATTACGAGTACATCTTTGTACGAGTTAATATGACTATAATATGAAAACAAACATGGCGGACACAGTGACGGCACCACAAAACCAAAATTTATCTAAAAGAAAGATATGGGTTCAGTTGAAACGTTTAGATCAAACAGAACTAGGTACATTAAAAATTGTAGGCTTCTTAGTATCGTGATAGCAGGAAACATTTTATTTAATATGGAATTGCATATGTTATCCTTATGACTCGATGAGTTATGACCAGGTCCAGTATCCAATCACTTATTTAGCTACGTAGGTAGAATTACCTACGTAGCTTTATTTACCTACCTCAGGTAGCTTTATTTAACTATTTCAATGAAACTTTTCACAAATTTTCTTTTCATTGAAAAGAGTAAAAAAAATCGCAATTAGATGACTTTAAATATTTATACTAGGGGAGCAAAACATGTAGTTCCGTTGTTTGGTTAACTGTCCTCTCTGTTGGCTGCGGTGAGGCATGACTGAGTATGATTACTTCACATTGTGCTGAATAATTACCGACCTATTATCATGTTAACCAGAACTGGACTTCTGTAAGACTTCTTTGTCATTTCACTCAAGAAGTAACTGGTCTAACTGTCATACATAGCCCCAAAACTTTCAGGACTTTGATTGCAATTGCACAGAAAAAGGCAATTCTTCAAGAGTGATTTTTACATGAATTGTTTTCAGATGAGTTCAAAGTTGAAAATTATCACTGCATCAAAATGAAATTTTCTGCACATCCTGAGAAAAATGCTTTTTTATATAAATAAATTGATTTGGTAGCTAAATAAAGCTACCTCAGGTAGGCAAATAAAGCTAAGTAGGTAAATCAAGCTACGTAGCTAAATCTAGTGATTGTACCAGACCTGATGACAACTTGTCTCTGTCAGCTGTCTGTCTAACAGTCTATGTTTAATATGTAGACTCACATCATCAGGTCCAGCACAATCTCTTGATTTAGCTACTTTTTCTCACTTTTTTTTCTTTAATGTGTTTTTTCCAGTATGTTATTTAAAAAGTTGGACCTTGGTAGCAACTTTTGCAATTAAAATACTTTAAAATCAAATAATCTAAAATTATACTCTCTTTTCATATATGTTCATGTATAAACAATCTACATTACTACCAAAATTTATTCCATAGTTGCATATACTTCCTGAGATGCATTCACAGATAGAGTTCAGAGGCCCAAGTAAGGGTAACAGGATGTTTTGTGCCGATGCATGGTTCTCTCAGCAATCTTTTGCTCCAAACACATCAATGTGGTACTGAGTTTAGTTCGTTTAAAATGAACCAAAATATGATGAGATATATTAAAACAAAACGAGACGTCTTGCACCAAATTCGGCATGAATCATCCTGGCACGAAAGTGCTCAGTGCGAAACAAAATCAGCGCGAAACATCTTAATGTCAATAAAAAAGGTTAATTTTGGAATTGATTTCAGCATTTTATCTTTGGGATTATTTTTGGGATTTACATTATTTCAGAATGAACTTTGGTAGTACTGTACATTGTTTATATAATATATACATGTATGTCTTGAATAGATTTGTCGAATAGAAAGTAAATATCATTTGATTTTAAAGTTTCTAAAATATTTTTTAACAACCCAAATTTTTTTTAAAGCAATCCATTGTCGTATCACTCATTAAGTAAATTTCAAACTCCTGAGGTGTAGCTTCACTGATGGATTTAGAGGGGGGCCAAGGTGATTTAAAAATCATTTTTTTTATGTGCCCCCTCCCCCCCTTTCAAGATTCCTGGATCCTTCACTGAGCATTATGTGCTCATCATCTTAATCTATGAATGGGGGGGGGGGGATATATGATAAAAACCCAAGAGCAAACAGTCAATAGGACTTCTTCCTGGAATATGAAATAATGTGATTCACATTTATTATTATTATTTCAGAAATAATAAATCATAATCAGCATGATCAGGAAGTTTGTTAAGTCTTTAAATTAAAAAAAAAAATGTACAAACTAGAAGTAAACCCAGTCCCTTCACTGAGAAATGTTAAGTAATAATGCCATTCAGTGCTCTAAGTCAGAGAGATTTGTAAACTTGATAGAGCTAGACAAGTTATGTTATTTCCAAACTGAATTTTAAAAAAGATGCTACCACCCATGATTTCAAGAATACTAGTTAAGTATTTCATACAGAAAAACTTACATTAAACAAATGAATATACAACATGTATAGTTAAATTAAGGCTATAATGATTTATTCATTTCATTGTCCAAAATATGACAATATTTTTCTGAAAATGTTTTCTTGTTCCTATTTTATGTTACAGATGGTTATAGTGACAATGATGATCACGTAGTTGTACGGAGTATATACCTCAAAGACCAGGACGGATTTAATGAGGTCAAAGGTCGACTTTGTGAAACATTCCAAATCTATGATGAGGGAATTGTCTTTAAGGTATTTATAATTAAGTTGTGTTTTTATAAATGCACAAAGTTTGAAGCAAGATTGATATCCCAAGATTAGTCTACTGAATGCTAAGCTGTGTAATCAAGTAGGAAAATATCTTTTCTGTTATATTCATTATCTTATATATACATGTATAAAGCAATAAAACTGTAGAAAAATTATTTCTGAGGAATTCGAATCAATTACTTATTTTTTCCCAGATAAAATTTGGATAAATTAATCAATACAGAGAAACACGATTCATGTACAAACGCGGCTTCATCTCTGTTGAGAATATGTTTCTTAAATTTATATATCCTTAGATACTAATCACTACATTTTCAAGTTAAAATGCAAACAAATTTTGTAGTTTACCTGGATTTAATTCTTTCTTTTTTTATACAGCTTAGAAATCACAGAGGATCCTTAATTCCCATGAAAGGAAATATCCCAGTCAACTCCAAGTCTGTGTAAGTTATCAGCTTCAAGTCTGTGTAAGTCATGTAAACTCCAAGTCTGTGTATGTCAAGTCAACTCCAAGTCTGTGTAAGTCATACACTGTACAACTCCAAGTCTGTGTAAGTCATGTCAACTCCAAGTCTGTGTAAGTCATACACTGTACAACTCCAAGTCTGTGTAAGTCATACACTGTACAACTCCAAGTCTGTGTAAGTCATACACTGTACAACTCCAAGTCTGTGTAAGTCATATGCTGTACAACTCCAAGTCTGTGTATGTCATATGCTGTACAACTCCAAGTCTGTGTAAGTCATACACTGTACAACTCCAAGTCTGTTTAATTCATTCAACTCCAAGTCTGTTTAATTCATTCAACTCCAAGGCTGTGTAATTCATTCAACTCCAAGGCTGTGTAAGTCATACACTGTACAACTCCAAGTGTGTGTAAGTCATACGCTGTATAACTAAAAGTCTGTGTAAGTCATACACTGTACAACTCCAAGTCTGTGTAAGTCATATGCTGTACAACTCCAAGTCTATGTAAGTCATACATTGTACAACTCCAAGTCTGTTTAAGTCATGTCAATTCCAAGTCTGTGTAAGTCATACACTGTACAACTCCAAGTCTGTGTAAGTCATACATTGTACAACTCCAAGTCTTTGTACGTTATCAACTCCAAGTCTGTGTTAGACATACTGAAAGGAAATATCCAAGTGAACTAAAAGTCTGTGTAAGTTATCAACTCCAAATCTGTGTAAGTCATATTCACTTAATGTCTGTGTTATTTATTCAACTCCATGTCTGTGTAAGTCATATGCTGTACAAGTCCAAGTCTTTGTAATTCCTATACTGCACAAGTCCAAGTCTGTGTAAGTCCTACACTGTACAACTCAAAATCTGTGTAAGTTATCAATTCCAAGTCTGTGTAAGTCATTCACTGTATCACTCCAAGTGTGTGTAAGTCATACACTGTATAACTGTAGTGTAAGTCTGAGTTATACAACTCCAAGTCTGTGTAATACATAATGAAAAAAAATATCCCAGTCAACTCCAAGTCTGTGTAAGTTATCAGCTCCAAGTCTGTGTAAGTCATGTCAACTCCAAGTCTGTGTGTGTCATGTCAACTCTAAGTCTGTGTAAGTCATGTCAACTCCAAGTCTGTGTAAGTCATACAACTCCAAGTCTGTGTATTTCATAATTCAATTGAGTCCAATGCTGGAAATTGAGTTTGTCATCGTAGCAATATATTACAACAGTTACTTCATATCAATGTTCATTCACTAAATAATGGAAAATTAATAATGGAAAATTCATATCCCTCATTTAGCTTGAAGTGAACTTTTTTTTAAAATTCAAATTTGTATTATAAAAATATTACTGTTATCTTCTGTTTCCAAATGATCATTGATTGAACTTTTTTCAGTCCCTACCTCCTAGAAGTAGCAAAAGTCCATCAGAATGGTTTGTATCTTCATTTCTTGAGTAGTGATAAAAGAAAATGGAGAGTTATTCTCCTTTACCTTATCATAGTATGAGATGCTTTGATGGTCAACATGGTTCTATTATAAGATTTTGTAGCCCTTTTTTTTAATCTATCATAATGAAAACATAGTAGATACTTTTAATTTTTTTTATCTTGCAGTGACACCAAAGGCCAAGTCTATAAAGATCTCTGATCAGACAGAAACAATGAAGAAAAGATTTGAAGACATCATTAGAAGGGTAAATACTATTCAGATTTCTATTTTCTGCGTGAATTTTTTTTTTTTTTGGGGGGGGGAGTAATACTAGAATTTCTAAATCCATCTTTCAGACAATTTTTTCTACAAAAAAAGTCTCTGAAGTTTTGGAAAAATTTTGTTTTGAAACTTTAAATATATAATACCTAATATTGCTGAGAAATTTATTATGCAATATACAATGTACTGCAATATTTTTAACTGTATTGTGATTAGCTGCAATAATGTACAGAGCCCTTTCCCTTCTCTCCAGAAAATATCAGAATTTAAAAAATCAGAAAGGGCTGCTTAATTGCAGAGTTACCTTGGTACAATGATCTTTCCTCATTTTTTCAAAACCTTCATTTATAAGCAGAATGTCTTTAACTATGATAAATATGTTGGAACAAAAGAGTTCTTAATGATTTAATAACAATTTTACAATGAAATACAACCAAACTTGAAACAAATCTCTTGTGTCTAGATCCTGACACGTTCGTAAGCCATGTTGTTTTCGCTTTGCTCGAAGGAAGCTTATAAGGCTAATCAGACAAGTTCACAGAGAACAAAATTTTGTTACATTTGCAAACCTGTAAAGGATAGTTGTATAATCCGTGTCATACAATATCATTGTCACCTTTTTCCTTCATATGTACAATCATTCATTTCCTATGTAAATATTATTGTACAATTTGTAATATGCCATGGGATGTTTATCCTAAGTACCTGGGTAATACATTGTAAATAAATTACAAAATTAGTAAGCAGGGGAGATTTATTAGCAATTTATATTTGAGGTAAAGGCTGCTTGTGACTCAGGTTTTCCTGGATGTTAACCCAGAAAAAATTTAAACAAGTTCATGATAATGCTGGGAATTTTCCACTCCATTTTGAGAATGGGGCTCAGACTTTGGAATTGCAAGATGTTTTTCAAGAAATAGACATTTATGATGAATAAAATCGACCTTTTATTTAATCATTCTAAACAGTAAATCAGAGAATAGATAAATTATATGATAAAGTTTTAGCCACGTTTCTTAAAATTTTGTTCATTTCATTCGGTTTCCAGACCTGGCCATGATTTTTTTCCAACAGACCTTTGATCAAGTTACTATATCGGTTTATTTTGGGGAAAAAGGAAAAGAATGCAGGCCATATTCAGCCCAACACGGGCCTGTGGAAAATCCCTGAATGTCTTAGGAAATGCAAAATTTTTGCTACAACCACATAGTTACATGTATTTGAAGAGAAAAAAATTATACAAATACTCTTACTGACTAGAAAGCTAGTAACAACCCTATGTGTCATGACCATGGTCATTTGGTCAATGGCTATGGTTATTTGGTTTTAAGTGTCATATTCCTGTATAATTTATAAATTGAATACCGAGGATTCTGTAAACCAGCTTTTATTCATGACGACTATATTTCAAGATTTACAAGAAATAAACTAGTTCGCAACAATTAATTTTCACGATCAAGCCTTTTTAGACCTCGAATCTGTTACAAAAGTTTTACCATTCCCAAGTAACTATAAGCCCTATGAACCAAACTTGCATGGATGATACATCTAAGGTTGTACACTACCAGACTTGCTTCGGATGCTGGAAAGATGAGTGACCAGGTAAAGTTTTTGGTCCATATTTGCATGGATGATGCATCTACGGATGTACACTACCAGACTTTTGGATCTGACCTACATTTTCCAGATGAGTGACCAGGTTAAAGTTTTTGGAGCAGGTCTGAACTATAAGCCCTACCTGTTCCAAACTTGCATGGATGATGCATCTAGGAAAGGACACTACAAAACTTGCTTCGGATGCTGGATCTGACCTACATTTTTCAGATGAGTGACCAGGTTAAAGTTTTTAGAGCAGGTCCATTCCACAGAAACTATAAGCCTTATTTGGACCAAACTTGCATAGATGATGCATCTAGGGATGGACACTACCAACTTGCTTATGCTGGATCTGACCTACATTTTCATTCCCAAGTAACTATAAGCCCTACCTGAGCCAAACTTGCATTGATGTATCTAGGGATGTACACTACCAGACTAGCTTCGGATGCTGACCTTTTTCATTCCCATGTACATAAGCCCTACCTGAATTGCATTGAAACTGGACACTACCAAACTAGTTTCGGATGCTGGATCTGACCTACATTTTCAATTTTTTTGGACTAAACTAGCATGGATGATGTATCTAGGGATGGACACTACCAGACTTGCTTCGGATGCTGGATCTGACCTACATTTTCAAGCCCTAGCTAAACCAAATTTGCATGGATGATGTATCTTAGGATGGACACTATCAGACTTGCTTCGGATGCTGGATCTGACCTACATTTTCATTCCCAAGTAACCATAGGCCCTAGCTAAACCAAACTTGCATGAATGATGTATCTAGGGATGGACACTACCAGACTTGCTTCGGATGCTGGATCTGACCTACATTTTCATTCCCAAGTAACTATAACTTCTACCTGAACCAAACTTGCATGGATGATGCATCTAAGGTTGGACACTATCAGACTTGCTTCAGATGCTGGATCTGACCTATATTTTCCATACAAGAGACCAGGTTAAAGTTTTGGGAACAAATCAAGTACTTGATATCTGCATATTAACAAAGTTATGAATATTTGTTAACACTATACATGTTTTTCACGCTACACGTGTAGAAATATGTGTATGCCATGTAAGGGGTTAAACACAACTTGCAAGAATATTGTTGTTTGGGTGAATACTAAATATTAAGAAAATATGATGTAAGATTTACATTGCTTAAACTGATAACATTCGTCGAGGTGAGCTTCGTAATCTTTGATTACCTATGTTTGGATCTTTTGTTAATAGACACATACATTTTAAGAACGGGTTTGCCGTGAGAAATATTCGTGATGACAAGGCTCTCGCGAACTTTGTGAAAATTTCTCGCTTGCGAATAAAAGTTGGTTTACAGTAATACTTACCATAAGATGATTATATGATTCATCTCATGACCCTGAAATAGGAGTCAGAGAAAGCAAGCACCTGTAATAGGAATCACAAGTAGCTTAGAAATAATAATAATTATACTTTGACATCAGGTGGAGAATATAGAATCTGTGACACCGGATCTAGACTTCAGAAGAAAAGAGAGAATTGAGTCTGTAAGTAACTGTCTTCATTTTATTGTTTACATCAGGAATCTAACAGAACAATTTTTTCTATTTGTCTTATGTAGATATTTTCCCATGTGATTTCTTTTTATTAATAAAGGCCATATGGGAAAATGTACAAAAACATTTGTTATTAGCAGCATAGGATGTGGAGTTTATACCACCATACTCAAGTTTTCTGAAGTATAAAAAGAAATAAAATATTAGACAAATATTTACTTTTGGCCTTGTGAACTTTATCTGAAGTATCGTATTTATTTCAGGAGATACGAGAACTAGAAAATAAACTGGTCTTTCTCCAGAAGCGCCTGAACGAAGCGGAAGTTAGTCAATGGAAGGGGATGTTTAAAAAGAACCCGCTGTGGTAGAAATCTCAAACAAAGGACTGTCTGTGGTAAAGAACACTCTGTCGTAAAGAAATCTGTCATAGAAAACTCCAGCAAAGAAACTGCTGTGGTAAAGAATATGTGGTAAAACACATAAGATGTGGTAAAGAATGCTCTGTCACAGTTGGAAATCTCAGACAGCTGGTCTTGTGCAATGACAAACACACTGTCTACCTCTTGTTCTGTACGTTTTTGTAAATGGCTGTTTGTTTTACGTACAACATGTTGTTGATGTTTATAAATGTAAATCTGGGTTTTTCTATTATATATTAATAACCTCAAGAACAGTGTAAAATCTTTTTCTCTAAACTGAATCAATAATTTGTCATCATTTTTTTAACTGCTATCTAATTAATGGGGATTTTTAACTACAGTGGCTCTAAATGAAGGCTATTTTATTAAAGCTACAAAATTATTAAATGATTGCTAAAATAATTTGCATGTACCAAAAATATACAGTGTAATTGTGTTTAATATTTCAGACATTTCGAAACATGACTAAAACTTATCTGTAATATTTTTTTAAAACCAAAAAAAAATTCTCTTCCATTTTTTAAAGCCTAATGTGAGTTTTAATTTATTCATTCCACTTTTATTTTCAAAATTAATATTTATTATCATTGATATATTTATTTTTATTGATAATTTTGTATTTTCAATACAGTTTCAAAAATTAACATCTAGGGTGTCTTATACCGTAGAAATTGTGTAAAATAGTCCAATGTGAAAACTGTTTAATGGTTCATTTTCAACTTGCTCTTGGGACAGGAATGACTGTTAGCTTTGAATGGGACATAGAAAAGATGTTTAGCTTATATTAATACACCTTACAATTTATTTTTTCAAGGAAGTCAATTTTGTGGATTTTTTCTTTAATTTGCCTTGCTGATTTTTTATCTTGGCAATTTTACAAAATGTTGTATTAGGAAAAGATTATTTAAGTTTCTGAACTTGTGTCTAATCCTTTTAGCTCTTTGTCAATAAAATATGTTCAAATTCAACTCAAGATTTCTTGCAAAATTGTGTCAGTATTTCCAAAGACTTGTCTCCCCTCCATTGACAAACCAATACATTGAATGATTTTTTTTGTGATGTTATTTTACACTTTTCAACAAAAATATAAAAAATTCATAATCTAAAAATAAGAAAGAAATATTTTCATCTCTTAGTAGGTATAAAAATCTGTTGAAAGCTTTAATACAAGAAAATTGGAATGTGTATTGTTACACAAAATGATATATGAAGGATGAAGTGATCGTCCATTAATAAGGATATTGAACATCCCCATCCCAACCTCTAAATCTATATTGTATGAAGAAAAAAAAGCCATTTCCCATATAATCCGTTTTTCATCAAAAGATGAAATCGCCCATGGGTACATGCATGCAGAAGAATTTTTTTGTAGTTTTTATTTACAAGAGGAACAATTCAAGAAAGATAACTCTGCCTCGCTTGATGAAACGCGTTCAGCGATTGGTAATAGGTGCTTGGTAATTTATTTCAGTAAAAAAAAAGATAGTAACTTTAACAAGCTTAAAGGAATGTAGATTTTTTTTTAATAGCAGAAATGCAGAATACATTGTAGCAGAATATATATGCTTGTGTGGAATTGACATTCAGTGTTAGTTTTGTGTAGTTAATACGATTAATTTATGTCAGGAACTAAAATAGGCTTGTCAAAATGCACTGTTAATCAAGTATAGACTTTTTTATGTACAGATTTTAATTCGAAAAAAAATATGCTTGCTTAACAATCTTTTCAATTTTTGCAAAGCATGACCGATTAGATTTTTAAACTTTACTATAATATATCTTAGATTTATTTAACAATGTCCCTAAACAATGAAATTTAAAGCAAGGATTGACGTGCAGTATTGTTTAAGGTGGTTTAAATCTTGATAGCTTTATACAGGGTAGATAATGTCCCCGTGTGGATTAATATATATCCGTCAAACGGAGATATACATCGGAGACTTGTGTTTTAACATTAGGTGTTTTAGCGTATGTGCGATGTCAAATACTTACGTTGATTTTTTTTATTTTGATATACGTCCAGGGGTAAAACAGGTTAACAAACAAATGAATATAAAATCGAGATATTGAAAGGGAATTAAATAGATCCGTTAATTCGGGCATTTAAAATTTAATTTTAAGCCTTTCAAAGGACGGGTGAAGGACAGGGTTAATTTTATATCACTGAAAAAATAAACTTTAGAAGACGATATGGCAAAATATGCTGTCATATTACACGTACGTGGTCTAGTTAAAGAATATTTTAGAAATTACTTATTAATGCAGTTTGAGATGAATTATTTGCAGACCTATAGTGTTATTGTTTCATATACTATAGTCTTTGACCATGTCAGAGACTAATACATGTACATGCACATTTATATAAAATCATAAAGCTACATTTCCGCAGTTAGAGTTTTAATGCACTCAAGGTATACCATGCTGTATATCTAGTAAAATTGGTCGACTTAAATTTATTTTTCTTAATTTATAAAGAATTTTATTTTTTTTTCCCCCAGATTTGACTTTTGTGATAGAGGGATAGATGCAAAAGACACATTCCACCTTCGTAAAAACAATGAACACTTTTAATGCCAACAGATAATGCGAAAATACCTGTACATGTAGTCATGTACCCTGTGGACGTGTTGTAGAAAGTACACAATTATTCACCTGTATTCACTTGCATGTGGACATGCACGACGTGATGGTTAGCGCCATTTCACTTCAAATTTTATATTCAATCTAAAATCATGACAAGATCTCAAGCACCTCTCTCTCTCTCTCTCTGATCACAGGTGCTTGTGTACAGGACCCCCCCCCCTCAGCCCCTTACCCCAACTATTTTCAGCTCAGATATGAGCTTGAAAGATTGCAATTTCACTTACTATTGTTGATTCGTAATTATATAAATTATTTTTAAATTCATTCAGATAGAAATCAAAGTCAAGTAATATAAATATTGAGATTCCAAGACTCTCTCTCTCTCTCTCTCTCTCTCTCTCTCTCTCTCTCTCTCTCTCTCCGTGCATGCATTTATTTGCCCACCTGCTTTACTGTTCAATAAGATTACGTAATTGTTTTCCTTAATCAAAAAGCTTAAATCTTAAAAGTCTTACAGTCTTTTTATCAACGAACAAAAAGACTGCACATTGTAATAAATGTAAAAGATCGATGCATTTCTCTTTTCAAGGTGGCCAAGAAACCTTTATATAGACCTGCTGAATTAAGTTGAGGGTAATTAATTACCTGCTCCAGACGTTTTTCTTACTCATTTTCTTACATGCAGAGGAGATTAACATGGGAGGTTTCATTCAGATCAGATTTAGTCTTTAAGGAAAACTTGACATGCAGCCAATCTCTGGATGTGTAAGAATATGTAGCGACATGTTTGTGGGGTTTAAGTTCGGGGGTTAAGCTCTGTCGTTAATGTTCAAACAACAGAGAGAGCAATAATATATAACAGATGCGCTCTTTACAAAGAGATTCATATTTTTTGTCCCCTGCTTTCACAGAGAGTCGGAGATATTTCTTTGGTTCTGTATGTCTGTTCGCCTGTACAGTATTTCTGTCAGTAACTCTTTCATTTTCGCGCAAGATCTCGAAATTTAAGCTTCTGCAATGAAATTTCATATTGTATCAACTTCCTAAGGTATATATTTAAGAGGAAAATCCCTAATTATTTTGAGGTCAATGATCAAGGTGGTTAATTCATTCATTTTGTCTGTTTGTAAAACTTTCAATTTTGGCCCATATTTTATTAACTGTTGGGCTTTAGCAATAAAATTTTATACCTTAACTCCCTGTGGCGCCGCCCGCCCTTCTTCAAGTTCTAGATCCGCGCATCTTCTTTTTCCCCTAGATAAGAGAGTGCACAGATTCTCCAATTATTGTGTTAAGAAAT
The DNA here is from genome assembly GCF_032062105.1 of Saccostrea cuccullata. Taxonomy (NCBI): domain Eukaryota; kingdom Metazoa; phylum Mollusca; class Bivalvia; order Ostreida; family Ostreidae; genus Saccostrea; species Saccostrea cuccullata. Next base: position 39,258 of record NW_026939403.1, on the reverse strand, counting down.
GTGATTAATATAAATAATTGATAGATAATCAATTAATACTTTTGATTTTTCCTGGCTTTGCCTAATACATGTAAGTATATCAGATTTCTACAAATATCGCAGTCTTTTTAACTTTTTTTCCTTCCTAACTGCTTAATAAAGAATGCATGTACACTGGACCAGGTACATTCGCAATATACATGATATATGAATAAAATTTACAGAATCGGCCTAATCATTGTGCAGGAAAGAACATTTTACTGAGTGCAATGAAAACGCTGCTTAAGGTCCATTCTATACATCCTTAAAATCGACTTTCAAAAAAATTGGGGCTGTATTTTTTTACACCTTATTTTTTAAGCGATCTAAGGCAGGTTCTATATATAAATGTACTAAGTAGTGTCATTTCGGCATAGCTATGTCTCTAACTGTTAGACCTACAAACATGCAATATTTCTAGACGAATGAAGCACTTTAAATTAATAAGCGCTTCACTATCACTGTACCTTTGTACCTTCACTTTTACGTAATATCGAAGATTTTGCTGTGTCGGCAGACTGAAGGCATGTAAAAAAGGCACCAAACGCCCACAAACACGTATAAACTCAGCTGGGGATAATGAATGGGGACAGCTGTGGGGGTAAAACTGTATAAATAGTATAACTTATAGTATAGCCATCAGTAGGTACTCCGTATGAACTTCTGTGAGGGAATTCAGACATAAAATCTCAGAGAACTTACCGTTGCCACGGTTTCCCCGTCCCAGACACAAAGGTTAAGTGTTATGTATATCCCCACCCCCTTTTTCTTTCAATAAGTGCCCCCAGTTTTGTTGTAGAATTCGTGATATGTTTTTGAAAAAGAAATATAATCAAGATATACATATGGATTGCATTTAATCTGGCAAAACCAACGTAAGAGAGACTTCCTATCAAATTCATGCTATTGTAAAAATCTATAGGTCCACAAGCCTATACATTATAGAATAATACGGTATCAGTTTACCAATATGCATAATTTTTTTTACTTGAAGATATCTCATTCTATTAGTTGTTGGCGATATATATCTGGTGAGTGCCCGATATTCTGCCATTTTCCGATTTATTTTTAGAAGCGCACATCGAGGGTGTTTGATGTCAGCCATACAATAGTTTAACCGCAGTTGTCATGATCTATACCTAATCGAATAGCACATTGAGCATCCCTGCTCTGCAAAGCTGTATGCCGTACGGATCAAGAGAAATCTATCAAATATAACTCAACCATAAGTACGCTTATTAACGAAAAATGCAGAGATGATATCCGAGGAATATTTTTATAATTATGTTCCCCAAACGGAGTTTGGGAACATATTGTTTTTACTCGGTTTCTTATTATTATTATTATTATTATTATTATTCTTTTTTTTCTTCTTTGTTCTCCGGTACTTTTTTGTCCGCGAGTGTTCTCAGAAACTGTTCACCCAACTAAGTTAAAACCTTTTTAGGGTTAATAGGTGTCAAGTGTAGGTGTGCACAACGAAGGTCATTTTGCGCGCATACGCATGCACGTGCGTGCGCGTGAAATGAGTGAAAAGACTGATATACTTATCATAGCCATAACTTTTACATTTTTTATTGAAATGCTTTGAAACTCATTCTATAAGGATATATTAATAGTCTAGATAATATGACATGGTCAAATTAGCACGAACTCACGTGCATGCACGTGCGCTTCCCTCTGATTGGCTGAAACAAAGATTTCAATATCTCTTTTGTTTTTTGACGAAATGCTTTGAAATTTTAAACATAGTCATGCATTAGGATATACTACAATATAATATATAGCAGGTATCATGAAAACACGCGCATGCACGTGCGCTGCAATCTGATTGGCTTAAACTTTAAATAGGTATAACTCCTTTGATTTTCAACGAAACAGGATGGGATTTAGAAAATAGATAGACAAAGTGGATTCCTACAAAAAGGTAAGGTCATCATGCACATGCATGCACGTGCATGCACATGAGATGGATAAAATCAAAAATACACTTGATGAAGCGTATTTTTTAATACTTTTGGATTAAATGCTTTATTATTTTATTATATTAATGTATATAGATAGTGTAGACAAGAGAATATGGTCATTACGCACATGCATTTACATGCGCACGCGTGCAAATGCTAAAATTTGAATATACTCGGTATACTTCAGGGAAACGTTGTTAAATTGTAAAATGCATAGAGTTTGTCGTTTTTAATGAAGCTTAAAGGGAGTATGGCACCAAAAGGGAGTTGGGGAGCGTTTGGGGAACATCTGTAACGGTTCCCGTTACAATTAGCCCTAGTTATACAATGGAATGCAATTCCGGGGAATACGGATTTATACCAGCAAGTATACCAGAACTCTGATTTTGCAAACTAATGTTTTTGGAAGAGGAACCTGCTGGTTTTTATCTGGCTGACAAGATATTTTGATTGTAGAACAGTGCGCTTTCACCTGCCAGTGTTTCCTTGAACTTATTCCCCCTTTCTCTCAAACTGTTTTCCTTACTTGGAGAGAGATTTTGGTCGCCATTTTGTGAAACCTGATATACCTTAAAGCTTTTTCCGTATTTTTATCAATGAAATTACATAATCAAGTGTAAACATCGTTTTCTTTGTTATATGCATTCATTTTATTTCTACTTGAACACGATATGAACATTATTCAAAGTCCAAATACCGGTATTAATGGTAACAGAAATTTAAAAAACGAGAATTTTGACTTTTTTAAAAATTGAAATACAGTGGAGCCTCATTTATCCGGACGCTTTGGATCCTAGTCAATTTGTCCGGATCGATATGTGAAGCGTCCGGATACCTGAATCACCAATTAAACAAGACATTATAACATTTAAAAATTTCGTCCCGATGAAAAATCGTCCGGATACTGAAGCATCTGGATATCTGGGGTCCGGATATCTGAGGGTCCAGTGTATATATAAAGAGGATCGCGGATCAGGCCTAGCTATTTATACATATTAAATAGCCTTTTTCCAACAAAAAAATTAACTTTATCAAAAATCCTCAATGAATTTTTATACATAGTGGGCCCCTTACTTATATTGCAAGGTAGCTTCAGAACTGTAGCTATTATCTGTCCGAATTTTATCAAGCAGAGACTTACAGTTTAGAAGCTAGATGCAAGTAGTAGTAAAGACACCCTCTGGAAAGGCAGTTTGCTAGTGAAAAGGTTTGAACAGCCGGCCCCCTTCCATCCATCCTCACAAAGGGGCATTCGAGTGAGAAAATACACTTTTTGTCCAGGATTGCAAAGTTAAATGAATCGTGTGCCTGATAGATTGATGGTATAAAATCCTAATTTAAAAATGCTATAATATTACATGCACCATTTGCAAACAGGAGCAGAAATAATCTAAAAATGTATTTTGTTAAGAAATATTAACGGACACTTACATGTAATGCACTTAACCTTGTGCAATTTGCCAATTTCAGAAACAATGAACTCATCTATATACAAGAATAATTAAGAAAAGCGTTTATTTGTTTATACAGAATACAGCTTGTTTGCTTGGTGCAAGTGTTATGTTTATATACAGCATGCATGCTTGTGTATCGCGTTCGATGCGCTTTTCTTTCATAACAACTCTAAACTAATGTGACTAGCAGAAAATAATATGCTATCATTACCGCTATGATTCCCCAACCAATTATGATTTTTTAACTTGACTCTAATTTTTACTTAAAGTAAGGAATTTGCAGAGACTGGTCATTTAAAAGACACAAGGATTAATCAAATATTTGTATCAATGTTTTTTTTCTGACAGAACCTTAGCAGCCGAATGTTTTATGATATGGTGGCAAGTCTCAGTGTAGCAATGATATCAGATGTTAACATCTGTCGCTTTATTACCAGATGTGTGTAAAATGTTCGATCTCATGCAATTAAACTTGAAAAAAATAGTACAAGCAAACAGTGAGCAATCGAGTCGAATTTGCCCAATGTACATTGTATATCCTTCCTTTACTATAGGAGTTTGTCAGAGATGGCCATGCTTGATAGCATCCTCAAGGTCAGAAACAAGGTCGTACGTGCCGAGAGGACAGGGAGATAAGACAATGGAAAGTGACAGGAAGACAGCAGACGATAAGAACCAACCATCGTCTGCTGAATCCGGGACACGATAGGTCTGCTTCAGTAGAAATAGTATTTTAGTCGATGAGTTCACAAAATATATATATATGATAAAAAACTTAAACTATGCACTTTAAACTCCCACCCCATCCCTTCCTTCCCTGAATTTTTCATTTGTGAATGAGGACATTTTTACCTCTTCTTTCCTTTACAAATGAAGTATTTTTAATACAATAGCGCTAATGAAGAACACAATCAATTATTATTGATACTCCGTATTTTTTAGGAGGGGGGGGGGGGTTCTATTACAGTAGGTACAAACCATAATTTCCATATGAAGAAGTATATTAAAAACTCTTACTTCGTGTAAATATAAATTATGACCTGTGGGCGTGTCATGGTCTTGAGCTAAGGTCATCTGGGCAAGTTCAAGGTCACTGGCATAAACTCCGTACGACAAATATCTGTAATTTCTAATTAACCTGTTAAACAAAATATGTGCATATCTTTGTGTGAAATGTGTAGAAGAGGGATGAGGTTTTCTTATCAATTAGGGAAAAGCTTAAACATTATTCTTTTAATCTTTACTTTGAAATTTTAGTTAGCGGTAATTTTTTTCAAGTTAGTTTATAAATATTTTTCTCCAAAGTTCATATATCTTGATTATCTTAAATGATATTTTACTCTTGATCTTTGATATTGCACAAAGTTTCATTATCGAGATATACTATTAAGGGGCAGAAGTTCCTTCCTTGTTTCAGTGCAGTCTCTCTGTTTCTCATAACGATCTACTTCCTGTGTTTTAGTACTAACTTACTGTCATAGATATTCACTCTAGACCCACAGGCAGTTGATTTTGTAATAACTTTTTTAACCCATAATTATTACAGTTTACATGTAGGTTTTCAGATGTAGCCTGAAATATTCTAAAAGTTCCACATATAGCTATCTCTCTTTTATTGTTCTGATGGGTTCTTAGGGAGTTAAGGGAGTTATATTTCTATGTAAAAGTACATGTAATATAAAAAAAAATATTTCCTGAAAATAATAACCTGCAAGGCCAAAAATATGGCATTTCACGTTTATGTAATTTTAAATAATAGACGACGATATGCCTTAAGCAAAACCAAATAACAAATCCTTATTTGCCCTTAGAACAATTTACTTTTGAGATATAATTTTAAAAATATATATTGATATTCTAAAGTAACATGCACCTATAGAACTCCGTGAAAGTAAAATGATAAAACTTTGTAAAATCTCTTTTGACGCAAATCAATCTAATTAAAATTAGACCTTTCATCTCGCTCTGCTCTTGGTAAATTGATTTGTCGCTCGTGAAATCATCTTCCAGATTACCTGAACTCAGCTACTGACCCTGTTTATTTAAATTCAAATTCAGTTAAATGTTTGATGTATGCTGATGACATAATTCTACTCTCCTCCACAGCGGAAGGTTTACAACAAGAACTTAATATTCTACAGCAATACTGTAACGATTGGTGTCTCTGTGTAAATACATCTAAAACAAAGATAGTTGTTTTTAACAAAGCAGGTAGACTCTCCAAAACAAAATTTTACCTCGATGATGTCGAACTGGAATGTGTGTCTGAATACAAATATCTAGGTGTGACATTTTGTTCTTCGGGTTCTTTCTCCTTTGCTCAAAAGCAGCTTTATCAAAAAGCATTAAAATCATTTTTTAAACTCAGGAAAAATTTCATTTCCCTGAATCCTGAGGTTAAAACCACTATTCACATTTTTGACCATACAATTAAACCTATTTTATTGTATGCATCTGAAGTTTGGGGTTGTTTTAATCCATTTACAAAAAAAAATAGCATACCCAATTGTACTATTGATAAAATATACTCCAACTTATTCTGTGAAAAACTCCACTTGAAATTTTGTAAATCAGTACTAGGTGTGCATAAAACTGCAACTAATTTTGCTGTATTGTCTGATTTAGGTAGATTTCCCCTGCACTTTGACATTGTAAGATCAATGATAAGGTACTGGTATAGGCTTGAAAATCTAGGCCATTCTTTCCCAATTTTAAAAGATGCATATTGTGAATCCAAATCATTGTTTGAGAAAAACATCCCTTCTTGGTACAGCTCCATTAATTTTCTTATTACCAATATCGAGGGTATTCGTGATTTAACTTCAGTCAAAATGCACAAATTCAAACGTGAACTTAAAGATTGTTTATTTAGATATTATATACAAGAGTGGAATTCTCAACTTAAATCACACTCTGATAAAAAGCTGAGATGCTATAGCACTTTTAAACAAAATTTTGGTCAAGAAAAGTATCTTAATTTAATTAAGAATTTTGAGCAGAGGAGAAGTTTTACTCGTTTTCGCATATCAGCTCACAGGCTTAATATTGAAAGGGGTCGATATATAGGCATTCCTAGAGAAGAAAGACACTGCAATAGATGCAATAACAAAACAGTTGATGATGAGAAACATTTTCTCTTTTCATGTAATCACATTAAGGATGAAAGAAAAGTCTTGTATGAATTAATAAACAATTCCTGTAAGAATTTCCACAACTTGGACAGTGAAAATAAGTTAAATTGGCTCATGACTAATGAGGATGTGCAAATACTGATTCAAGTCAGTAAAATGATTATGAGAGCTGAAGTTTTAAAATTTTTAGTAAACCTGTTTTTTTTTTTTTTTTTTTTTTTTTTTTTTTGAAATTTAATGTGTCCCCTCATTCCCTTCTTAAATGTACAGAATAAGTCAGAATGGGTGTCTTGAATACTTAGAGTACGGGTTTGCCAGTATAATCGGCTGTGCAGAGGCATCGTCCCCTGGTACCCTCTGTGTCCAAGTTACCTTTTCTTTACATTAATTGTATGCTACCTTCAAGATCACAGATTTACATTTATACAGGATAGTACCATTTGTTTATATATATACATATATTTGTGTGTAAATTATTATTTTTGTATGCATGGATATGTGTAACAATAAGTGTATGTTTATAATATATACTATACATACATATATTTGTATATAAATTATTATTTTTGTATGCACAGATTTGTGTAACAGTAAGTGTGTGTTTGTGTATGTGGGTATGCATATGTCAAATATCTATTGAACTAACTCCAAGAGATTAGTTTGCATTAAGTTTCTAATTATATGCTAAGTACTTATTAATTGAAATTACTATTTCTGTTAATACTTAAATAATTTTTTTTTTTTTTTGAATGACCATCTTCAATACTTAGGGTACAGGTTTGCCAGACTGGCTGTGTAGAGGTATCATCCCCTGGTGCCCTTTGTATTCAAGATGCACTAGTTTTATATTAGAGTACTGCCATTACTACAAGATTTTTTTTTTTTTTTTTTTTTTTTTTTTAATTTACCTTATATCTATCAATTTTATTTAATTGTGTTTTCTTTTATCATTCTATGGTTTCTATGCTTTTGATCCAGTGTGGTGATGCACTTCTCAATGTCAAACTTAATCACAAGTCATGTTACATTATCCTTAATATAGAATTGTAATCAATGTTATCATTTTGTAATAATTGTTCATGCCCCACGTGGGCCCTTGATTGGTGAATAAACATAATATATATATAGAGACTTGCCAGTGGACAGCTGCAAATTTTGTCCAATACTCTGCACTTAGGGTCATTTCAAAAGCAGAGAGGGATTTTTTTTTCGTGCCAGCAAGATACTGCGACACAGGACCTCGGTTTATACGGTCTCATCTGAAGGACCAGTCTCCACGTTCCACAATGGGATTCGAACCCGCGGCGTAAGGATCAACTCCTTACTTCACGGTTCTAGAGCAAAAACGCTTTAACCACTGCGCCACGCGGGCGAAAAACCTGACCTGGAGACCATTAACTGAGGACAGACTTAAGTCAAAATTTTGATTTCGAATAGCTTATCATTTATAATACATATACTTCATCCAAAATTTGCAGGATTGTATGTATAATATCCCAATTAAAACAAAAGCTTAAAAAACGGTCATTGTTTTCAAACTTATCTCAAAAGTTGTATTGATTTGAAATTTTGTCTTTAGTCTGTTCTCAGTTTATGGTCTTGGGTCCTGGTGAGGTGTCGGTCCTGCATCTACAAATACATGCAATACATAAAACTAGGAACGTTAACGTATGATACGGTGAGACTGACTCTGTTTAGGAGCAAAGGGCACGCTAGATAAACATGTTGAACTTTGAAGTATCATTAACCTGTACTTGAAATACTGCAGGAGTATTTCAAATCTTGCCCATTCACAAATGATATGAAATTCCTCTGTAGTATTTGTACACACTATTGAGATAAAACCTTCGCTTAGTTTGTGAATGATATAGCTATTACATCAAGTACATGCTGTTTCAATCCAAATAAGTGTGACAGGTGTATAACTACATGTATATGGGGACAGGAATAACTACATGTATACGGGGACAGGAGAAGGCGCTTACGTATATAAGAAAGCAAAGAGCTTGTCGTTCGGATTGTATAAATGTAAAATAAGACTTAGGGTTAAAAAATCTACAGTAACTTTAAATATAAGTACCTTTAAAAGTTCTTTCAATAAAGATTTTGACATTTTCAGACAAGAAATATACCAGGTTACAAACAAACGTTTACTTTAGCACACTAACAAAAGACATGCAGGTGTGCTCCATTTTTGTTTGTTTGTTTAATATATATTTTATACCTGATATTTCTTGTGTGAAGGTAGCAAGCTCCTGTACATCATATAAAATCAAAGTAATGTTGGTCTTCATTTTAATTATAGCTCATACATGTACATGAACAATTTTTACTTTTTTGTTTGATCCGCCTCTCTGACTATTAAGACAGTTGAGTCCTGTATGGTATGTGTGTCGTCTGCGGTCGTTTGACCTATCCTTTCAAGTGCTTGACATTTCTTAAAAACCGGAAACCATGTTATCAACTGCATTCGCCTCCGGCATTTACCTGTGTCTGAGTGACATCATCATGTTGAGGTAGTCACTCTCTTGTCTTCATAACAAATGTATAAGCTATAGAGAGAGAGAGAGAGCAAGAGAGAGAGAGAGGGGGGTCCTTTGTACATGTAGTAAGAAAAAATATTCAAACAAGGTAAAAAGAATAAGAGTTAGAAATATTATTTATAACTAAAAAAGCCTGACCGAAGTTCATGGTCGGAAATGAAGTGAAGAGTCAAAGGTAAAAAAAATTATTTCATTAAAAATAAAAAAGAAAAAAAAACAAAACTTTAATATCTCAAAAACTTTTAATTTTAAAATGATCTACGAAAACTTGTTCAAATGCTTTAAACTTTTCAACATCTTTGTTGAAGACAAATGGATTTTTTTTATCCGGTGAAAAAATGTAAATTATATTCAGTTGGTGGTGCCTTAAATCCGCCACCAGCAGAAACACAATTTTACAAAATATATGTATGCTCTGTACTTAGAATATATTGAAAAGACTTTTAATCCAACAACTCGCCAGACCTAATATACGATCGATATATTTAAACTTGGTCAAATATACAAGTTGAATAGGTTACCTACAAGAGATCTCTAGAGGTCACTTTGCCGTGGAAAGAAAAGACACTGCGTCCGAAAATGTCTGATTTACTCAATCTTTACACCCGCCTAAGGAGGAATGCAAGCAAATCCCTCCTGAAAAAGCACCTGACTCCGGACCGGTACAAGTTAGTGAGGGACCGGAAGACCAAACTAGGAGGAACCCTTGCCGACTGCATACGGTCAGGTAAGGGAAAAAAATATGCAAGATTCTACACGTGTGCATGCATATATAGGAAAGGGGGAGAGGCTTTAAAAACGGTCATTCAATATATGGTCATAAAAAGGCTTGATTCGGGGAAAATATTATGATATGAGGGGGGCCCAATCAGGGTGTGCATGGGGAGGGTATGTGTGTCTGACATTAAAGGAGGAGCGGATCTGGGGTAGATAAGAGGGGATTCTACGGTTCAGATATTTACCTGTAACTCATTTATTTGTTCCATAGCTTCAAAGCTTGTTTTAAAACAATGAAAAGAATCCATTAAATCGATTATTGTGTGTACAGGCCAAACACAGGGCACACCTTACCCCGCCTCCCATGCAGTCAGCAATTTTCCCCTCCCCCATGTAAAACTATATATCCCCGCCCCCTCCATCAAAATTTGCATCATCCCTCTCCATGCAGCATTATCTTCTGCTATTGCTCTAACTTGAAGACCGTCTCAAGTTTTCATGCTATCATTAAGCAGCTTTGTGAAAGAAACTGACCAAAAAAGGCACACGGAGAGACACACACACACAAAACGTTAAAAACTGAAGGGTTTGCTTATTTTGAGTGCAATATTTTTAAACTGCACTGACCATGCATTCGTGCAAAATACAAAACTGATGACTCAACTGTTTTTATTTGCACCATGCAAGGGTATATTTACAGCTCTTGATGGACGTACACGTTAGAATTTAAATACGATCGATTCTTTAATCTACTACCGCCTTTGTATTATCATTATTGAACAAAAACAGCCTGAATGTGTCAGATATAGAATATAGATGTGTACTACACTGTAAAAAAATCTGATAGCTCGGTAAAAAAAATCGAGCTTTTGGATGACTTATTCATCTAATTTTTAAAAAAATCAAAGAAAGCAAATTTTGTAAAAGGGTTCTTTGTAAACAATTGAAAAACATGGTATACTCATTACTTGTACAAGGAATTGAATCAGTTGATGTTACATCTCAGATCTAAGAGATGATACGAACAATAAATGAAAATAACATCTTTGGTCAGTATATATAAAGTAAAATAAGTTTAACCTGGTACATTTTAATATACTAAGCATCATTCAAAGTTTTACAATAATGCATTCCTTAAATCTAAACTTAAGTGATTGGAGAAAGAATTTTTAACAGCAGTTTACAAATGTACAATATTTGACTGTTGTAGAAGTTTGATTGTATCATAGTGCATCATTTTTTACAATCAAATTACAATTATACCAATCTGCATGGATATCATTTTTATTTATTTGGCTTAAATTGCACATGTATCATCGATCTGGCCTTAACTTAATTGCTGTTTTATTCACGAAGTCGGGATAAAATTGCTTTTAAAAATATATATTATATTTGAGTTTACTCATGAAATATGACTTTGTGTTATGGAATTTAATATGTTGAATTGAATTTATGCAATATGATATACTATAGTATCTATAGCTCAGACACAGTTATGCATAGGTATACGGACTAAAGCACGACACAACACCAAATCACTGCGGACTGGGTCCTTTTCTTCCACTAAACATTTAAAAAAGATCAATGAACTTCTTTTTAAATCAATGCTAACTTGTTTAAGCTCGTCTCCGTTAAAGGCCCGGCGTCCGTTACTGTGTTTTATTGAATTCATTTTACATATAATCAAAGGATTAGATCGGAAGAGATTTTTACACCTAGCAACAGTTAATTTTTTTAGTTTTGTTGGACTCACATCCACCACAAAATTGACAATGTATAAGCATTATATCGAGCAACTCGAGAGTTTCAATAAACGCGAGCCACCGACACAGAAGTTCCAACCGCACGGTCTCTCCGAACTCGAACAGCTGTGGAAAAATTTACAAGGGGAGTCAAAATCACTGCTGAAAAAACATCTTACCCCGGCAATATATAAAATATTGAAGGATAGAAAAACTAATCTCGGGGGTACTCTAGCCGATTGTATTCGTTCAGGTGAGTACGCCACTTTTTCACGATGTCTAAATGCTTTTAACAATTTTGCGCATGCATGTGCATCTGCATGCATACACGTGTTAGATCTCAGGTAAAAATATCCTAGCGATCGAAAGTAGACCTTCACTGTGTCCGCAAATGACCTTTAGATGTTACTGGGAAAAAATAAGTTGAGTCATATTATTTGTCTAAGCGAGGCTCGTACGTGTATTAGTTCCCATCAATACATTGAATATACACACACATAGCGCATTGACAAGTTGTGTTAGAGACGAAGGGAGTAGTCGTTGGCTCGATTAGCCAATGAAATCGCTCGTTACAATCGGACAGTGCCTAGGTAACGAATCGGAGAGATCATACAAAACTTAGCGCAATGTACAAGAAATATTGTAGTGATTTAGCCTCACAGTCAGCCGGCTCCAGTGGAAAAAGCAACACACAAGAAAAAATGTCCGATTTAGAAGACCTTTGGAAGAAACTTCAGGGTGAAAGCAAATCACTGCTTAAAAAACATTTGACGGAAAAGGTCTACAATGAAACGAAAGGCAGGAAAACTAAGCTCGGTGGAACTTTAGCAGACTGCATTCGCTCAGGTAGGAATCAGCAGCCGGCTTTTTAGTGTTCGTGAAAAAAAAATGAAACATCCCGGAGAAAGACCTCGAATGGATTCGTTTTTCATTATTTAATTTAATATATTTTAAATTTTGTTAATTAGACGTAAATTTGTCCCGTGTAGACGAATACAGGTGTTTGTTTAATAGATTTTCCATTTGCCCTGTTCGACCTTGCCAATGCCAGTTGATATGTCTTGGAACTTTGTGACGTCACATTTCATAGCAGGGGTTTAAACAATTTGAAGCTGAGCCAATACTTCACATTTCGACCAGTTTAAATTCGTAATCTGCCATTTAGCGCAAAGTCGAAAAATTTTCTAAATATTTTTTTCAGGTAAATTTACTAGATCCGCCCCCAAGGAACGCCCATTAAAACGAAATATGTGTGAACGGTACGACTGCCCGTGTTCGCCGATGGTATAAATCAATGGTATTTCAAGGTCATTTACAAGTACTGAGTATACACACACATACAAGTGTTTTCTGACTGTTTCTGAATAACAAGGTGATTAGCCTATTGATAATTTTCTCCTCTTCCATGAAAGAAGATTTTTAAATAAACTTAAAACAACTTAGATTTTTTCTCCCTTTTTTTTGGGGGGGGGGTGATAAGACCAAGTTGAAATTTTTTTAACACTGGACTTTTTTAAATGCCTTGAGGGATTCTATTTTAAACTTGTTTAATAACAATATGACAGAAGAATTTTTACACATTTCAATGAATCGATAATTAAACTTAATCATGTTAATGAATATCAGTTAGATTTAAAGATCCTCAATATATTGATCACTATGAGATTTTGATATAATTTCTGAATCAGAGAACTCAAAACCAAATTTTAACTTGTAACATGTAATGTATCTGTAGTATTACAACCTTCATTTAATATGCGATCTTCATTAACATATTAATGAACTCAAAGTCACTTTGCTGATTAATCAAATTGATGGATCATGGATCCACTCATAATACCTTAGATATCTGATGGTGAACTTGCTTTCATTTGGCGTAATTGAAAATAAATGGCTGAGCTGTCTGTTTATTGGGCAGCTACCTGGGTTGGCAGGTGTTATTAATAATGCTGCGGAAGTAGAGAGCACTGCACAAATAAGCCCATCAGCTCGCTAGACTTCCTGCTGTGGGTCAGGTCACTAAGGGCACCTTGTTTGAGGGTTTGGGGGCAGCACAGCTAAGTAGATTGTTGAACAGGTAAACAGATGATCCAAGAATGTGATGAGACCTCTTTACCTGTCTAAGCTCTAATGGAACAAGAATGAGGGGTCTATTTATTACACTTGAAATCATTTTATAAAGGTGTTTCATGTGAATTGGACCAACATCTCTCTTCATACATGTATCTTTCATGCCCCCATCTGATATACCCCCCCCCCCCCCCACCCCCACCCCCCTCTACCACCACCAGCCCATAGTTTACTGATATACACATGGCTTTAATTAGTAATCTTGAGCAGGTCTTTTGATTCAGAGAAACAAGTGTTATACATGACAAACTATTGACTAACTGCCAATTTTTTTAACCCCTGAAATATAAATTTTTAATCTGAAAATCAATGCAGATTTGTGGACTTAGATATATGAAAAAAGTTATTAACTGAAAATGCATAGTATGTAACATGGTTGTATGCCAATGAATCAATAAAAAAATTGAATTGTAAAAGCAACTTTACAGAAACACTGGCAGATTTGGAAGGGGGAGGATAGATTTGATAAATCAATTCTTTTTTGTGTTGCTTTGAGATCCTAATTGATCAGGCCACCTTTTCCAGATTCCTATATCTGCCATCTTCCCAAGTCAAGATCTAGAGATTCTGATTCACTCCACTCCACATAAACTCTTGACGTGGAAAGATGGTATCTGCAATTGCAGCAAATGAGAACTACTCAGGTTAAAGATGAGGAAAGTAGGTTAATTTAACAAAAAATGTGCTGAGAATATTTATTTTAATGATACCTAGTGAAACTGCAAGGATGGAAAGATGGTATCTGCAATTGCAGCAAATGAGAACTACTCAGGTTAAAGATGAGGAAAGTAGGTTAATTTACCAAAAAATGTGCTGGGAATATTTATTATTAATAATGATAGCTACATTGTAGTGAAATTGCAAGGATGACAAGAATACATCAGAATTATTTGGGACCATTATAGGGGGGATGGGGTAAAACAAACGTACAGATAATTGTCTGTGAATGTGTCCTCCTTCACCATCACCACCAGTGCCCAGCCTCCCCCACACCTTCACAAGTCTCCTACCCCCAAAACACCACCACCTGAGCCCAGCTCTCTCCCACACATCTCTTACCCCCAAAACACCACCAGAGCCCAGCCTACTCTTTAACACAACCACCAGAGCCCAGCCTACTCCTTAGCACAACCACCAGAGCCCATACTACTCCTTACCACAACCACCAGAGCCCAGCCTACTCCTTAGCACAACCAACAGAGCCTATACTACTCCTTAACACAGCCACCAGAGCCCAGGCTACTCCTTACCACAACCACCAGAACCCAGACTACTCCTTAACACAACCACCAGAACCCATACTACGGTACTCACACACACCTTCACCACACGTCTCCTACCCCCCAAAACAACCACTAGAGCCCCTCCCCCCTTCAACACCAACACCAGTGCCCATGAGGAGCTCCAATTGCAAAATTAAACTTACTTTCTACTTCAGAACTGAAAAATGGGTAAACTCTCTTTATCTGACAGCCATCCATATTCATTTTATTAGATTTGACAACCAGTTGTCAATTTGCAGTATGAAGCACTCACATACAATGGGGAGTCCACAGCAGATAAACATGATGATAACTTTTATCAGATTGCGTTTTGGGTAGAAAATCCCATGCAGCAGTATTGACCGCACTCAAGCTCTAATTGAAGACTTACTTAACTATCTTTTTTATAATTTATGAATATTCAATGCATTTTGTTTATTTCATTTCAGGAGCCTTAAACTTGAACTCCGGGGTGGGGCTGTACGCCTGTGACCCTGAGGCCTATGAGACCTTCAAAGAACTCTTTGACCCCGTTATCTGTGATTACCACAAGGTCGACAAGGTCGCCCACCCTAAGTGTGACTTTGGGCCCCAGGACAACCTGGGATTTGACCCCCTTGACCCCACTGGAGAGTTTATTGTGTCCACCAGAGTCCGTGTGGGCAGGAGCCACGATGGCTACCCCTTCCCCCCAGTCTCCACGGATGAGGTTTGTTTTGGTTGAACTTGGTCACAGAAGTATATATAGGGAAGACATCTAAACATTGATTTTTACACAAAGTCAAAGAGTTCTTTTCCTATTAATCTGCTTTACTTAAATTTTCACCAATACAAGTCAAGAACAAAATTCTAAGAAATTGTACCACTCTGTTTTTCAAAACTAATTCATGGCGTATTTTCAAATTCTTGTATTGTCATCTACAAACTGAAAAATGTTATCAGATTTCACGACTTTTATTTAAGAGCATTTTTATGAATTAAAGATGTAATATTGATAAAAGCAAAAAAGAATATTTATTAAAAAATTTTGATTCTGCATGAAAATGAAAAATCTTGCAAAAAGTTCAGTACAGTAATTTTGTTTTTTTATAGCAACGCAAAGATATGGAAGAGAAGACAAAGGCAGCTCTTGATAAACTCGAGGGAGAACTGAAGGGAAAATACTACTCCCTAGAAACCATGACCCCCGAGGAAAACCAACAGCTCATCGATGACCACTTCATGTTCAAAAACGATGACAAGTAAGTACAATACAGGTCTTGTGTCCTGAAAAAGAGACCCTAACAGAATATTAATTACATTAGGCCAAAATAAAAAATACTCTTGTTTCCTGTCACCCGACCTACCCTACATTTTACCCTCCAACCCTAAAAGTTTTTATTACATTTTCATTTTTTTGGTTACTATTTTCCTAAAATACTAAAGTCGACCAACAATATTTACGGAACTAACACATCACAATTAAGTGTACAGGATACCTTTACTTTATAAATCTTCATTAAACAAACTTGCTCTGTAAACTGTTAACATATCATTTTCTTGTTATTACATACTATATGCTCTGCATTCATTGAGTTTTGAAAATAAATTTTTTTCTGAAAACTAAATTCTTTTTCTACCTACCTACCCTAATTTTTTTGGTCAGGGGACAGGAAACAAGAATATATTTTCTTTTGGCCTTAGTGCCATTGGGAAAGTTTTATTTTGTGTGCTGCCTGGACCTGTAGGTATTTCACAAAAAATGCACTCTGCTATTATACTCATGTGGGAGTAGGGTGATTTCACATTGGAGCTCAGTGCTAATGGAATGACGAAAAATTCTGCAAAGTTCATGGAATCTGACCTTCACTTTTCATTCATACATCAAATTGTTGAAATTTCCAAGTAATGACAAATGTTTAGTTTATTGGTTTGTGTAGTAGCTAGGGTTTTGGATCCAAATGATGTCATTGTTCTATGTTTTTGTTAGTAGGATGTTAGGATTACTATCATTCCAATAACAGTACATGTATGTCACTTTGTTAGATCAAGTGTGCAAACTTTTTTCATGTTTTTCACCACATTTAGCATATAGTTTGGTTTGATTTCAATGAAATGAATACTACTTTGCATATGAAGTAGTGAATCCAGCAATACACTAATAATACTGACAAACTGTGTTGAAAGCATTGACATTTGTAATAGGTAAAAACACTTGGACAGTCAAAGCCATTGTTGGCTTCTCTGTTCATTTGGGAATTAACATACATGCCAACTTTCCCGATTTAGGCGGGATTCTCCCGATTTTATCCTTTCATCCCGCCTTCCCGATCGGGAAAGAAAAATTTGCCTTATTTCCCGATTTGAAAAAAGATCACCAAAATTTTCGATTTTAAAAGTTTCCCTACCACTGAATTTTGACAATGGGGATAAACAATGTCAGACTTGTTTATTCAATGCACACAGATAAGTTTCATTGTTTATTTAACCAGGTGTAAATTAGGCCTATAGCCACAGGAAATCATTTCACGCTTGAACGCACGAAGTTGTCCAGGTACAAGTAGCTTATAGCTTGGGACAATTAGGGGATTATCTTGTCAGTTTTAAGGGGTATGCAAGATGAAACACATAAATTAATCTGAGAACAGTTAGTCATTTTATTAAAAACATAAATTAAAGACAATAAAATACTAATCAAACCATAAAATCGGAATCCAAAGAGATCGTTTTTTGAAAACGAAAGTAGGAAACTATAAAGCATAGCTGCTGATTTTATCTACCTATAATGAAAAATATTGTAAAGTTTGCCAGTTAAAATATTCTGAAAAAATTAAGATGAAACAATCAAGTGTATGTCAATTAGAATTTCTTTTCCCTCCCTTCTCCCAAAAGTAAAATGTTAGGTATGTGCATGGCTTAAGGAAATACCCACATGGCACCATCAAGCCTGACAAATTTTATGACTGTAACAAAAATTATTCTTTTTTGGATAGGTGGTATAAATTTCTGTAAATTTAATATCTTATTAGATTTTTAATTAATTGAAATTTAATAAAAAAATCTCAATTTTTTTTCCAGAAACGGGATTTTACAGTATCAAAACCTTGAGTATTTTTTTGCCTTTGAAAAAAATGATTTAAAAGTTGTACATTTTTCAATTTTTTACCAAATTATGTGTCATGGTAGAAAAAAAATGTAACAAAATACCCCTTCTTTAGTGAGAGAGGCACCTATTTTAGCAAAAATATTTAAATTTTGGAAAGAAAAACATTATTTTTTGTGTTAAATTAATCCTTAAAAGTTGTATTGATAAGTAATATCAATATTATAAATGTAAAAAAAAGATAATTTCATAATCATTCAATTTCACGGCAAAATGTCGCGAATTTAAAGCTTTGAAAATTGTCGTCACGCGCTAAATCCCCCATGGGAATTTTCAAAAGTTGGCATGTTTGAATTAAGTAGAATTTTCTTTTATTGAAATCAAACATCCAGTCGATAAGAAACATTGTGATCAATATGTAAAACTTTAACACATATGCTCCATTTAACAAAGTGTTTTTGGAAATTGGAATTAAAGTTCTTTTTTTGGTCATCATGGTCATTCTTAGGATGTAGGATGTAAGTAATGTTGTCCTTATTTTGTCGTTGTTAGGATGTTGGGTTTAAGTTAAGTCATTTTTTTGTCGTTACTAGAATGCTGGATTAAGTAGTGTCATTTATTTGTCGTTGTTAGGATGTTGGTAGTAAATAATGTGGTTTATTTGTCGTTGTTAGGATGTTGGTAGTAAATAATGTGGTTTATTTGTCGTTGTTAGGATGTTGGTAGTAAATAATGTGGTTTATTTGTCGTTGTTAGGATGTTGGTAGTAAATAATGTTTATTTGTCGTTGTTAGGATGTTGGTTGTAAATAATGTGGTTTATTTGTCGTTGTTAGGATGTTGGTAGTAAATAATGTGGTTTATTTGTCGTTGTTAGGATGTTGGTAGTAAATAATGTGGTTTATTTGTCGTTGTTAGGATGTTGGTAGTAAATAATGTGGTTTATTTGTCGTTGTTAGGATGTTGGTAGTAAATAATGTCGTTTATTTGTCGTTGTTAGGATGTTGGGAGATGCTGGTGGATACAACGGCTGGCCCAAGGCCCGAGGTATCTTCTTCAACGAGAAGAAGACCTTCCTGGTCTGGATTAATGAGGAGGATCATCTCCGCTTCATCTCCATGCAGAAGGGTGGTGATGTGGGAGAGGTCTACAGGCGTCTAGTATCGGTAAGTCAGACAACGGGGGTAACATTTAGATTTATCACTTTCTCAGAGAAGACTATGTGTATTTATGTTTATAAAGATATGACAAATTCATTTTATTGAGCTTTGGTATTTATAAGTAAACCAATAAGTTCTTTCCATGTTTAATAGAAATATTTACATTAAGCAGGGAACTTTCTTGATTAATTCTAAATTTATAAAGAATTATACTAGTCTTGTGTAAGGATTGTTTCCCTTGTAATTTAACTCCGGGGCCATCAAGGGAATTATCTAGGTGCATGTTGCGCAACTGGAAAACAGTTGTGTAGACTGGGCCATAACACTTTCTGAAATTCTGTATATAGCTCACAATTTGCATTTACAAGTTTCAGATTTAATTTGAAGTAGACATTGTTTGGCAACCTGAATTTGAATTGTGCAAATTATTTAGAATGTGCCATTGTGTGTTTGACTGTGTAAAGCCCTATTGATTTTCTGTGTAGGTTTGATATTAATTTTTTCTTTTTGTCATTGACAGGCCATTAAATCACTGGAGAAGAACCTGAAGTTTGCCTACAGTGATAGACATGGTTATCTGACCTTCTGTCCAACCAACCTAGGAACAACACTGCGTGCCAGTGTCCACATCAAGGTCCCCAAACTCGCAAAGAACGAGGAAGTCCTGAAAAAGATCTGCGAAGACAACAAACTCCAGCCCAGAGGTAAATAAATAATGTGGACTGGTTTTCATCTAAACAACCTTTTTTCTCCATTTTAAAAAAAACTTGGTTAGAAAAATGTCATGCTGTGAAAGTCTTTTATAATTTTTTTTTGTGTTGATATTTTTATGATGGATACATACTTTTGACAAAAAAAATTTCTAGGAAATAATTTATTTATCATTTTATAAAATTTTTTGAAATGAGGTTGAAACGTACATTTCTTGGTGGAGAAACCACAGCAGATTTATAAATCAGTGATATATATAAATTCCACAGAACTTCCAAATTGAGTTGTTAAACTTCAAAATAGATTTTTTTTAAAATTAATTTTTTTCTCTCTCTTTAGGTATCCACGGTGAGCACACAGAAAGTGTAGGAGGTGTTTACGACATTTCAAACAAACGTCGTCTGGGTCTCACTGAATTCCAGGCTATGCAGGAAATGTACAACGGAATCAAGCAGATCATCGAAGCCGAGTAGAATGCTAAATAAGCGCCATCTATAAACATTTCCCTCCGTGTGACCAAAACTATGTCGGGGTGCGAGTCTCGCTGGCAATCTCCCAGAGTCCAGGGCCGCGTTGGCTTTTTCTTTCTTGTGACAGACTTTGTTATTGGTGCAGTTGTACTAAATGTTATCCAGTTTTTTTTATAAAGAGAAATCTCAGAGAATTAGAGGCATTTTTTTTGTCACTCTTTTCAGATGAAAAAAGGTTTAATTATATTTTGGTTGTGGTACTTGTTTAAGTTATTTTGTGTCTAACATTAGATTTTTTTTTTTTTTGATAAGACTTGTATCTATACATGAAATCTTGACTTGTTTGCTTGTTTAGTAAAGGAAAAGATCATTTTGATCGTTTTTTATTCCAGGTGCCAAACCGTTTGCTATATATTTGTTTAACTGTAGATCTCTAGTTGTGTAACTAGTGGATTGGCTTGCTAAGTTTTTCCTATAGCTGTGATATTTTACAGTTGACCGTTAGGAACTGTTTTTTTCCCCGGGAGGCCAGCTGTGATGACCACACCCAGATTTTGTTGTGTGTGAAATTTTTTCCTATTCCATATTGTTGTTAATTAATATAGAAACATTAATAAATTGTTTACAACTCCTTTATGTGCGACTTCTGTTTTCTCTTCATGTTGAATCTAGTCTATGACAAGGGAGGTAACTCTCACTATTATCTCCATTTCATTAACAGTGATTGAGGATAAATTAAAGGAAAACATTTCTGTCAAAGTGTGTGCTGAATTGAATACCCATTTGCCATAAGAAATTCTTGTTGATTTTCTATATAGCTGGGATGTTTTACAGATATTGTGTTCACTATTTGGAACGTAATTCTTGGATGGCACTTAGATTTCATTTTGCGTGTATTTATTTACTGTCGCAAGCAATACAATTTTTCACAATTCTTTTTCAATTGTCTAAAGTCCCTTGCTTTGTTTTCTCGGCTTAAAGAATTTATCTATGAAGTTACATAAACGTTTTATAGTATTATAATCACCTGGGTTAATTAACTGCTTGGCACTCCAGTATATGCCGAATGAGAAACAGACGAGTATGCGTTATACAAAGCCGGAGTGCAGATTTGAATAAGGTTTAATATTTTCCGTACTATATTATAAACACCTGTGAGATATTGAAGGCTTCAAGCTTTATTTGGTTTTTCACAAAATGTTATTGAGACCTCTCAGATCTGCACAAGTAACCAGAACTTCATTTAAAGGAACTTTGGGTTTGATGCTGAAAGAATGTACATGAGGTATGCATTTGAAACGACTTATTATTTGGCACAAGTTGGGTTCAATTTATGGGGAATACAATCTACAATATAGTATCTTTTTCAAGTTCAATGAATTCGTGATTTTATGCATAAAAATGATCATGTCTACAGCAGATTGAGGAATCACTATATCGAAGCTTAAATCATTATAAAATTCAAATTAAAATACATTTTGACTTTGAATTAAGGTATATTTTGCAAATTAATCAGTACTTGTCAAAACCAATGAATATTTCTGAGATCTTACAAATTCTTGGATGCATTTTGATCCTGCACATGCATGAGGATGAAGTTTGTAATAAACCATAATTTTTATAATCAAATTGCTTGGGCTTGTTCCTGCTATGCTATAAACACCGCCGATACAAGCCTGGTGCACATGCCCTTAACATGTAAATAAAATGTATATCATCTTATTTGTTCAAACAGGAGGACAATTTTATAGAAAGGAATAAGATCGACCCCCGGACCTTGAGGAGATATATATAGAAAAAGGACCCCCGCCCCGGCCAGACATTCGTGTAAATTTTTATTAAAATCCACATAGATATATTTTTCCAGGCAATTTTCGAAGAGTATTTCATATGGCTAATATTTTGTTGGACTGATTTAATGTTCAAAGTACCCTTTTGTTCCCCCCTTTCTCCCAAATGCTTAAAAAAAAGAAACTGAGATGAAAGTGAAAAGATCTATAGCCCCGCCCTTCCCTGTGTGAATTTGATTACTTGGTTGGAAACTTAATTCTCATTTTTTATCAGAAATAGTAACACCCAATCCCCTGCCCTTATCTGCTCCCATCCAGCACAACCTAACTACGATAAATGTGTGTTTGAATAAACATCGGGTCACGATTTATTATTATGAATTTTGGATTGTATTGGAACATCGATCATCCATTATCCATAGGCGCTTGGTGTCAGGATAGTACATTTTAATTTTGTGTATTTTTTTCTTAAAGATTTGTCTGAATACAAACATTGAAATAAATATCAAATTAAAAATCGATTAAATTATAGCACCTTTAAAAGATCATATTAATTAACTGAAGATCTAAATAAAAGAAAATTTCATTTGAATCAGTGATTTATCATTTTTTTTTTGAAATATGTATAACCGATGAAATTACGGCATGTTTAAAAATCACATTAAGTAAGTATTTTTGTATACATCATGTATATAACTTTACGCCTTCAATTGTTAATAATTCTTTTGGCAATCTCTAATCATAATTATTGTATATATTACAGGGAAAGTTTTTTTCTAAGTTGTAAGAACTTGTAACCAATCCCTTTGTATATAAATTATACAATAAAATATGTTCAAAATAATCACATTGATTTACCGAAGATCTAAATAAAAGAAAATTTCATTTTTCAGCAAGTTTTCATTTTTTATCTTATTTTTGTTTTAGTGCATTCAGACACATAATAGACAAACGAAATACAGCATCTTCAACCTGAGCGCCTTTGCCATATTATCCATCATTCAGGGAAATATCCACTGCAACATCCCCCACTGTGACGTTTCATTTTGATGACGTAACGACATCGTATCTTAACGACGCACGTCAACAAAGGCTATTTGTTCGTTGCTGTTTTTGTTGTGTGGTTCGTTTTTGTTGATCACCCCAAATTCATAACAATTTCAAAGATGTCTCTCGAAGAACTGTGGAACAAACTGAAAAATGCAACCGACTGCAAATCCCTGTTGAAGAAACACTTAACTCCAGAGATTTACGAGCAGCTCAAAGACAAGAAAACAAAGTTTGGTGGAACACTTCTCCATTGCATACAGTCAGGTATACATGTTACCAGCTTTTTTATTTCAATAGGTATTTAGACCCTAGTTAAAGAAAATATATTTTAAAACAAAACTCCCACAATTTTTCCAAATTTTTTAAGTTTTTAAAAAATTCATTTTGGTTGTGCCCAATATAGCCTACTTCCGTTGTTCAAACAATTTTCGTGAAAAAAAAAAATATTGTTTAAAAGATGTTTTTTAAAAGTCCCTTTCGTAGCCTTGTCAGTTCCGTGTTTTGTGAAAATCTAAATTCATTCTATTTCTGATTCATGTTAACTTTATGAAGACGATTCATTAAATTTGAACTTTGTATGCCAATGTATGGGGATAACTGGGCTAGTAAAATAACATTGTCCTGAATTTTTCTTCCGTACTATACAAATTTACATTGTGTTCCATCTGAAAAATAAAAAAAACACACACAGAATTCACGTTTTAATAAAAAAAAATCATACCCTCAGTCTTCACCAAGTCCTGGGGCCCAAAGCTGATCTGGTAAAATATGGAAGCGGGCATGTGGAAACTGTACACTTATAAGCCCGAAGGGCATGTAAATTCTTAGGCATGTCTCCATATTATCAATTTTAAAAAACCAATAACATTAAATATACTTAAAAGTCTTTTATTTTCCATCTTAAGTGAAGCGCAAAAGAAATTTTTAGAGACAGTTCATTCTAGGAATGAAAGGTTAAAAACAATATAAAGGGCAAGAAATAGATTCATTGATAGAAATGGATTTTGTATCATTTCCTTGGCGTGAAAGGGCAAATAAGAATAAAATTACTTGATAAATTTCTGGGCATGTAGATATTTGTTCGGGCTAGTGTATAATGCTAAAAATGCCCGAAGGGCATGTACTGAGAAAAAGATTTGGTGAAGACTGTAGTACTGTACCCTCTGTATAGAATAGAATAGAATAGATTTTATTATTCCAGATCAGGGCCCTTGTGGGCATATTACATACATGATTATTAAACAGAGCATATAATACACTATTACAGTGGCGTGCCAAAAGTGAAGATAATTTTATTTTTTCTCTATATATTTCATTGAAAACAACATTTTGTAAAATCATAGGTAAATGGTCAATTTTTGTCCAATTTAATTATTTATTTCAGTACTTAAACCAGAAAATGTGTAGTTATCTTTCTTTAAAAGATCATTACACGTTTAATATGTAGTAAAATATAGTTCATCACTAAACATCAGTTCTAAAATTCAAGATCAATGTTGACTATATAACTCATTGTGAGTATATGACTTAAAAATTCATGTCACACTTAAATTACAATATTTTTAAATTATCAATGCTTATCAGATAAAAACTATTGTTTTTTTTAACTACAACAATATCTTGGATTATCAAGAAATTTTTGATAAAATCTATCAAGAAATGTTGTCATACCAGCGATTTTACAAAATATTGTTTTCAATGAAATATATAAAGAAAAAATAAAATTATCTTCACTTTTGGCACACCACTGTAGTTATTAACAAGGTGTGATGTGTTCTTAGTACTTGTATATACTTAATCAATTTACACATGGTTCATAAGTTGAAATAATTGCTAACATGTGAAGTTTAAATACATATTGTAAAATATAAAGAAGTACCACCGCGTATCATAATGCAAAAAAGCCAGAGATATACATACACAGAAATGAAAAATGTATACATTTTTTTTTTTACATACCAACACATACAAACAAACACACATATATATATATATATATACATGTCCACACACATACATACTGAGTAGCTATATTCCACTAAATTGCAAAAGATACCACGGGACAGTGCATTGGTACTTAATAATTCACCATGTTTTGTTTGCATGTCTTATGACCAAAGTAATATTTATTAAGTGTTTGAAGTATACAATCTTTTTTTTTTTTTAATTTCTTTATACATGTAGAAGACACACTATATTGCACCCTTGATCAATTCACAAGGGGATTTAAGAACTTCAGATTTTTTTTTTAATTCAGTACATAGTGTTTTTTTTTTTTTTTTTTTTTTTCTGAGTATAAAAAAATTTACATGTACCTATTATTATTATAAAGAGAAATGCCACATTATATGCATCAGTATTTTATATGGCTTATCTAACCAGTTCACAAACAGCTGAAAGTACTTCAATATTTTCACAATTTAGAACCCACAACAACTTATTTTCATTATTTAAATGAGAAAAATTGATACAGTGTCTTTGTATAACATTAATCATATTCTCTCGTTCTGTAACAAAACTCAAACATTCAAAAAGTGTGTGTTTTTCATCTTCAATAACATTCATTGAGCATTTATGTTTTATAATATCGAGGATATGATTTTTTAATAAAACTTGAATTCTACGTTATTTTTTGAATTTTTCTTAAGTGATAAGGAATACAATGTATATGTGTAGTAGAAGATAAATTTATGAAAAAAGATGAATAAAAATATCTTTGGAACCCTTCACCCGGGGTGTATATCAAGGGGGGGGGGGGTTCTTGTCTACAAGCATCTGTGAATATTCCATGTACACTGAAACTGTTGTCTGCACAATAGGAGATAAGTTGTTTTTTATTCCCATTGGCTTTAACGAAATACGTTTGATTACGAACCAAATTCGCCTTTCTCTTTTAAATACTTCGTTAAAATCATATGCATATTTTATTGTATTTGTCATAATCGTGTGCTAAATGATTTACCCTATTACAACCTTTAAACAAATGACATAACCTGAAAATACGATGAAACCACTAATTTTCGTGGGAGTTTAATTTTTAGAAATTAAACCACGAAGTAGAAATATCAACTTTCTATGGTGTTTCTTGATGCACCTGCGCACAGGGACGTTTTATTAAGCCGTGATCAGTTTCTTAATTGAACAATTTTAAAACTATTTTTATCATTTATTTGATTTTATTTTTAGAGCATATCTCAACGAAGTTCTCTATCATTGGCTTGTGTTGAAGGAACGAACAACTTTAAAATAGACTATATTAGAGATAAAATTTGCATATATAATACATGTATACTTTTAGTAAAATGTCGTTTCTAGGCTGTAAGTTTAAATATGTTGTATATTTAAAGGTTATAATAAGTTATAATACAGGACTTTTATTTCCAGACTGTAATTATGCTGTATATTTACAGGAATAATGTCGTTAAGGGTTTGCTTACTGGCTGTATTTTGCATATTTAGAAGCCATAATATCCGAGTGATTATGTCGTTTGTAACATGTCGTTTATGTACAGACCGTTTACTTTTATCTAATTATGTCGTTTTTGCAGGTTTTTATATGTTGCTTACTTACAATTTACAATAATGCTGTTTGTAGTAAAATCACTTATTTTCGAGAGGTCGTTGGGATTTATTTTCGTGGATGAAGAATTGTAGAGAAGTTATGTACATGTGTCAATGACATTTTGTGGTAGACGATAAATTTGTGGCTTCTTTCCATTATATAGAAAACAACAAAAATTAACCCCCACGAAAATTAGTGGTTTACAGGTTATGTCATTTGTTTAAAGGTTGTAATATGTAGTTAATTTACAGTCTGTAATGTCTCGTCTTTTGACAGGCTGTAAAAACTTGGATAGCGGCTGTGGAATTTACGCCAGTGATCCCGAGGCTTACGATGTGTTTAAAGAGGTTCTATTCCCCGTCATTCAGGACTACCACAAGGTCAGCGAGGTCAAGCACCCACAGCCAGACTTCGGCGATCTCAACAACCTCGGCTTTGGTGACCTTGACCCCTCAGGAGAGTACATCGTGTCCACCCGTGTCAGGGTCGGGCGCAGTCACGCCAGTTTTGGATTTCCCCCAGTGTGCAATGCTGAGGTAGGCTAATTAAGCCCTATTTACACGGTCTGACCCGTAAGATGTGATTTCAGATGTGATTTCACATCTGACTCCAGTGTTTCATTTACACGGTATGGGTTGTCAGACATGGAGTTCATTATTTCCCTCCAATTTTTTTTGTTTGCATTTCACAGTGATGGATGATGATAGTTTAATAGCCATTGGTGTTTTAACAAATCTACTTCTTCTTGAAATAGTTTTACTAATCTTTCAGTCTGTTCTGTACAGTTAATTTCAGTACTTTTCTCATATTTCCAGCCATTTTGAATGGAGAGGAAGCAATAGAAAATGTCCTTCCAGGATTTCCCCCCACATTTTAATTGAAATCAATAAAATTAACTGATATTGAATTATCTGGAGAAGAAGTGCGGGAAAAATCCAAATATCTGACTTGCCAGACGGAATAGAGCATGTCTCTATTCCATCTGACTTCATGTCTGTCTTATGACTTTCCTATTTACACGATCTGATTTGTAAGATGTGGCAAGTAAATAGGGCTTAATATATTTGGTTTAGGTCGCTTTAATCGAAATTCACACAGAAAACTTACTTTCAAGTTAAAGCAACGCCTGTGCGAAGAGAAAATTCGGACTACTGCACATTCATTCGATAGAATTTTTTGACGCAGTAATTTGGACCCACAATGCATCACTTGTTAAAGCTACGTTCTCGCGAGAATAGCAGCAAAAGTTCAACTAAAAGTAAACATGCCCTGATTCAATGGGAAAATATTGAAGATAAACATGATAAATAGTAAACGAAACGTTCTTCATTTACTTTCAGCACTGTTCAGGCTTCTTTTTTGGAAATTTAACTCTCAATAAGACGTCATATGACGTCAGAGTTTAGACGCACCAAATGTCACGTGCAGTTTGACGAGCCCGATCTAAATTAAAATAAATAGGCTATCTGCGCTCGCCATAACGGTCGCACCGTCAACATATTAACCTTCTACGGCATGTTAAGAAATCTTCCCAGTTTGAACTGTTTCAGAATTTCGTCTTTTTTCAGCAACGTAAGGAGATGGAGAAAATTTCTGTGGACGCTCTGAATACTTTGGGAGGGGAACTGAAGGGGAAATACTACTCCCTAGAAACCATGACCCCCGAGGAAAACCAACAACTCATCGATGACCACTTCATGTTCAAAAACGATGACAGGTAGGAATTTCTGCACTTGCTGGGCTGCGAGAGAAATTAAAAAGAGGTTTTGAGTGAAGTAAAACTTGCCTAGAGTCTTTGCTTCTTTGCTAAAAGGCGTCGATGCTATGCCTCGTGGGACGCCGTTTCCATGCTATACTGTTTCTCATGATAAGCCCGTGGGTCGCTGTTTTCCATAAAAATCCCCACGGACCTAGTACAATTCTCTGTCATCCTTGGACTTTCAGTGAGGCATGGCATTCGCGAACCTACGTAAATAGCGTTTCTCAAATTCTCATTGATGAAGAATTTAAAAACATCAGGAACTAGACATTATTGTTGACAAGGATGAGGTGACTAAAGCCCTACCTCTTTGCCGTACGAAAGCTGTAATTGGATTATTGCTATACTCCTGAACATTCGCCCGAATTTCTATCCTGTGTACGATCAACAGTGATTGAAAGGCTGAGTAAATTTCAGACGCTATTTATGTAACTTCGAGAATGCCCCTCCTTACTTAAGTCCAATGATAACAGAGAATTGCACTATTTTCCAAAATAATTGTACACATACGACTTTTGCTATTATAAGTCAATGGAAGTCAGAAATCCCCTTTTGCTATTTTTTCCCAGCTTGCAATATGGATTACATAAAAAGAACTGGCACACAGGCAAAAGTGGCTCACATTTTATATTCTTAGAAGGAGAAAGAGACAAGAAATAAGATATTGAAATTTATATGAAAATTTAAAGCAATTTTGACATAATATTCATATGAATTTTATATTAAGAGCATATCGCATAAATACTGTGCAAAGAAAAGTTCACATGAAAGTTCTAAAAAAAAATAAGTAAAAATCATATAATTTTTTTTCACATAAAATGCGCATGAAAAAATATTTATATAATTCTTACATGATTTTCATATAATTTTAAAAAAGAAAGATAAGGGCATGAATATCACGTGAGCCACTTTTCCCTGTGTAAGCTATACATGTACCTGTATACATATGTACGGTGACGTGGTATTACATTGATTCTGCTTCCCTAGGTTCCTGCAGGATGCCGGGGGATACAACGATTGGCCGATTGGCAGAGGAATCTTCTTCAATGACAACAAAACCTTCCTGTGCTGGGTGAATGAGGAGGACCATCTCCGTCTGATCTCGATGCAGAAGGGCGGGGATCTGGCAGCCGTGTACAAACGGCTCATCACAGTACGATAGATTTACTAACAGTTTTAAGGAATCACTGTCTAGTTAGTATAGTATGCCAGGGCATCAACAATAGTGGGAAACATTGGATAATTTGCATAACGGGCGAAGCCTTTTATGCATTAATTATCCCATGTTTCCCACTATCGTTGATGTCCCTGGCATACTATACTAACTAGACAGTGATTCCATATATTTCCATTTCATTGTGAAATAAAATTGTAGATTTAGACTTTAAAAATGCAGACATAGATTTAAATTACACGAGGATTCCCATCCCAATTTCAATAGTCCTCGCCCACTGACGTCAAACACAACGAAATTTTCATGCATATTTGGCCTCCTTAGCGTCAGACTCAGAGACAGATGTGCACGAGATTTGCATGCATACTAGGAGCTCCTGACCTATTGACCTGTCTAATTGACATTTCGGTAAAATTATCAAGGAATTAACTCCGCTAACTTTCAAAGAGTCATCACAGAGAGAAAAAATAAGAAATGGAAATATATACCAATACCTCCTCATTATGGAGTGATTACTAATCAGGATCAAATTTACACTCAATAATAATTGGACCTAAACATAAGACAAGAAATCAAATAGTACACTGTTACTTTGTTCGCTTGCGTGCCAATTTAGGAAATGTATATACGTATCACTGTATACACGCACTGAAAAAAATTAAATATACTTAGGGTAGGTCGCGGGTTTGCTTTTGTCATCAATTTTGGTACACAATTTCGACGATTCGAGCGGTTGTTTTGTGCACATTTGATTATAACGTCAGTTACGTCACAAAGGCAACGTTACGTTGTTTCCCGTTTAATTCTCTGCAAGTGACTTCAAATCTGTACGAATCAAGTAGATTAATACAAAGTGCATGCTATTGTACGTAAACCTCGTACATGTACATGTTTTATAATTAAATTTTAGTCTGAATCTTGATGTGATTATTTGTAATATCTCAGGACTAATTAAATACAAAACCAAATGAAAGAAATAATTTATAAACTGGTAATTAAAAGTCAATCAGAATAAATCAGTGTAAAAGTTATGGTATGCAGAAAAAAAGTTATCATGAATGAAAATTGCTTAGCGGAAAACTTGGGGGGGGGGGTGTATGTGAGCACTTATTTGAAACTCAGGTGAACATGCGTATTGCATCATGACTGCCAATCAAAGCCGGGGCAAAAATTTGCCTATACTTTTCAGGATGGAATCAATCCTCATCACTAAAAACAGGTGAAATTTAATTATATGTACTTTCTAGGTTTTTTAAAATCATCATCATTGTCATTATTGTTTGGTTGTTATGTATTTGAAGCTCGTGTATTTACATTGTTTTGCTGGCTAATAAATTGTGAAATGCATTTTAAAATCAAATTTATACGAACACCTGGACTGTAAGACCTGTAAGTCACTGTAAACAATTTACAAGTATCATTTTTTTCTGTATATTTTTTTTATAACAAAAAGCTCAAAGTGTAAAAGCTAAATGCAAGTGTTCTCCATTTTGGGTATTGAAATTTGATTCAGAGAATTCGAAAGAAACAAATGTTTGAGATTTAGGGACATATACTATAGCTTGCGACTAACATAGAAAGAACGTTGCAGGTACTCCCCCTCCCCTCCCCTGGGTTATTTCCTCACTATCGGGATGTTTTTCTTACCGTTTTCGAAAAAAGTGATCAAATTTTTGTGTCATGCCTGAAATCCTACTGACCATGAATTTCCTTTTTAAATAAAGGTACAAATATTTTATCACTCGCGTTGTTGTCGCTGTATGTTTAATTCTCATGCACGAGGAATGTTTATTCTATTGAACGCCATCACTGCCTTATAGCATACAACTATGCATTTATTAAGTCAATTTATAATTACGTGATGTGAACATATCTTTACGTTATGTCCATTTTTTATGAGATGATGTAAATATATCTTAACATCATATCAATGCTGCATTACATGAAGTAAATACATCCTTTCATTATGTCAGCACTTCGTAACTTGAAGTAAAAAATTCATTATGTGAAGTGATAATGTGTTTACATTGTGTTAAAACTTTATTACATGAAATGAATGTTTCTTTACATCATTTCATTTCTTTAATATGTGAGGTCAACATTGCATTACGTCAAGTAAGTCGTGTTTTATAATTAAACTTATTATTACATGAAGTCAAAAGCCCATTCCTTGAGAGTGTATATTTCTATTATATCAAAGCATTATTACGTGATATGGATTTATCTTTATTTTACGGCGAGGGCATCATGATGAGAGGTGAACACATCTTACCTTTATGTCAGTGCTTTATTACGTGGTGTAAAAAGTGTATAACATAATGTGAACATATCTTTATATTATATCAATACTTTATTACATTATGTCAAAACTCCATTCCGTTATGTGGATATATAATTACGTTATGTCAACTCTTTCTTATGTGATTTAAAAATATCTTTATATTGTGTTAACTCTTTATCATGTTGATTCCAAAAGTTCATTACCTGATGTTAAAATACATTTACATTATCTCAAAGCTGTATATCTAGTATATAATGAATGTTGACGACCGTGTGTTAATGACTGGTAAGAGGGGGGGGGGTCCTGATTGATTAGGACAAATTACAGGCACATAAAATCAACCCCCCTCTTTTCCCAGACATAACTTTACTATAGAAAATGTAATGTTCATTGAAAATGTACAGCCCCCCACCCCCACTTCTTGTTGAAGTATAATCCACTAAGGGTAATGTAATATATCTGGGAAAAAATGGGACTGATTGAAGTTGGACCCTCTCCCCGAAATAAGATTTTCGGGCTTGGACTTTTTTTTTCTTGGCTTGTCAAGTTTTCTGGCTGACCTCCTCTTTCAAAAAAAGATGCTACGTCACTGGAGTTAGTAATTTTTTTATCATTCCAGGGCCAGAATTCTATTACAAAAATCTACCAGTCGCTCATCTAAATCAATTGAATATGCCTTAGTAAGCATGCATGGGCACATATCAGTATATGGTTGGAGACCAAGGACGGAAAGCGGAGAAACTCTCAAGCTTTATAGTTTTATAGAAAAAAGTTTTCAACTTAATTCAGCTAAACTTAATGTAAAATTAATGCAATGTCATACAAAGTTTAAGACTTATATATATATAAAAAAACAATTCAAAATAAAAATTAAAAAAAGATTGCTGCACGACTCATAATATTTGATTTATTTAATTATCAGATTAAAGTAAACACCATTGAATTTCGACGTGACTTTAATTCACAGTCGCAGTGTAAAGGCTTTGCATGTTTCAAGATTGTCAATCATTTTCGCTTAAAGTTTTCATTTAAAGATGTTATTCCGAAATCGCTATCTTCTCTTCACGAAGTAATTTCCCTCCCGCCATTTTTAGTGCTTGCGGAACGCGGAAAATACGTTATGCTCATATAAAGGCCGAGGATACCCGTGTTCGCATAACGTAATTGTGAATCGACATAATGTAGAAGAGTGCGCACAGTATGACATGAGCTTTTCACATCAGTTAATAAAAACTAAGATTGTCATGAAAAGTAAACATAACGAAATGCAAGTTGACGAAATAAAATTGTAGTATGTGTAAATGTCATAAAGAGTGTGTGTGTAAAGGAAGGTTAACACGTAGTGTGGGTTAATGTCATAAAGAGTTGACATAATGTAATGGAAGATATATATCAATGCAATAGTAGTGTGGGTTAATGTCATAAAGAGTTGACATAATGTAAGGAAGGTTGACACAATGCAATAGTAGTGTTCTGCTATATAAGGCAGTGACGGCGTTCCATATTATTCCGTCTATTCAGACTTTGTGATCAGAGTATGAATTTCACAATACTAGTGAAAATACCGATAAGTTGCTAGTCATCCTAATTTGTCTCCGCAATAAATTAAATGATAAATAAAATAAAACTTTGTATCTATGTCACTTTTTAAATTTTGCATATTCTAAAGGTCAAGATATATTTATACTCGTACTGTAAATGTAACTACGTTCAACTTCAACAGATGACGTTGTAGATATAAATAACGCCATAAACGCAACATTTTAGCAGTATAAAAGAAAACTTTGAAATTATTTAGCAAAAAATCTAGCGAGAAGACATGTTGATTTTTTTATATTAATAGTTTTGTTTTTACCTCATCTTGATATTTTGAAATTTCTGACTAATTCGTCTACGTCTTTAAAAAATTATCCAACCTTTTTAAAAGAAACTATTTTCACAAAAATGGCTTAAAACGTCATTTTCCCATACATTTCAATAGTAAAACGTAAAAAAAATTACTAACAACAATACCGCGTTTACAGTAATATAGCATTAAAACTACGTAGGCAAATTTGATAAAAATCGCAGAATATACGCTGTGAATTCTAAGGAACATTTTATAAAATTTACAGGATATGTTTTCTCGTAAGAATTTTTATGCAGTAAACCCACGACCTACCTTAAGAAAAAGCTTTAACGTGTGTAATTATGTGCAAGCAATTGATTTACAGAGTAAAATATTATTATCGTTTTCTAGGCTATCAAGGAAATGGAGAAAAAGTTGACCTTTGCTCATCACAATCAACTTGGCTACCTGACATTCTGTCCCACAAACTTAGGAACAACCTGTAGAGCCAGCGTCCACATCAAAATCCCCAAACTGTCTGCCGAGCCCGACTTCAAAGCCTTCTGCGAGAAACTTAATCTTCAGCCAAGAGGTAACCAATGCTTACAAACACTATATCAGTAAGATAGTAATTAAATTCTATACAGCACTCAGATAGCCTTTCCCTAAATTTGGCATGTTCAATGAAGTCTATGTAAGTTAATGATATAAAGGTGAAAGGTTTTTAATTCATTTTATATTAATTTTATTAACTTATTTTAGTATTTAAGCAATTAAACTCTATTTGCCTCCCTTCACTTGTGGCTTAATATCCGGATGTAATTTGCAAGGAAACTAACACTCTTCACAAGCATGGCAAGATATACCCCCCCCCCCCCACACACACACACCAAAAACCAAACAAAACAAAACAAACAAACACAAAAAAAAACAAACAAACAAACAAAACTGCATCATTATTACATCATTATTTTTTCAATGATTTTTTTTAGTTGATTATGACACTCTGTATTAAACTCCAGTTTTTTTTTTTCGGTCAGGTATTCACGGCGAGCACACAGAGAGTGTGGGAGGTGTGTACGATATCTCCAACAAGCGCCGCCTGGGACTGAGTGAAATCGAGGCTATCCAAGAAATGAGGCGAGGTGTAGAGGAAATCATAAAACGGGAGAAAGAACTGCAGGGAAAGTAAATAAATGCCAGAAACCAAAAACAGTGCCGGAAATTGTTACGAACTGTGATAATATATATTTAGTTTCTAAAAAAGATAATTTATTGTAAATATTAAGTTATTAAACTAAAAGTATGCTCAAAACACTTTTTGAACTTTTTAAAGATGTTCTTTTTACATAGTTTACATAAGTTACCAGCTTCCAAGGAAAATGTTTCCTGAAATATTGTATGTCAAATCATCGCGATATCTCTGGTCCTTTTCACAAAAAATCTTACGACTGAAATAAAAAAAATTTCCAATTCAAGTATCTGATATTATCTTATATTTCTATTTGATTAGGTTACATTTTTAATAATATTTTAAGAACTAATATCTTTATTGAACCAAAAAAAAAAAAACAGAGTTGTCAAATTTTAATCTTAGTTGTAATATTTTTTGTGAAAAGGGCCAAGTGGACACTATATTTCCCCTTTTCTCTAATACTGGGGAAAATTCAATAACTACATGTATCTTTTAATTTGGTATTTGTGACCGTTAATGCTGATTTGAGGACGAAAAGCCTTGAGCCTTGACCTTTGGCATATTATACACCTATCCACCGGGTGTGAGCCCTCAGGGAATAGTTCCTGTCAAGGGTTTGATAAAATCATAAAAGAACTGTCCCACTCACACCCAAGCCCTCGGGGAATAGTTCCTGTCAAGGGTTTGATAAAAGAGCTATCCTACTCACACCCAGTGGATAACCGTTTTATTATACTGATGTATGATAGGTTTGAATTTTTTTTTTGGAGGAAGATAATAGTGCAAAAATAATCTGAAATCCTGATGATGTCACAATGCAACTGAAGTTATTATGACATCATCAGTTTAAAAATTTATAGCTGGAAATCAAAATTGGCGGCAAAAATTGCATGAAAATTTTCCGAGGGTGGATAGTATACAGTTATGGAATGGGTACGAAGGAATAAGCAAATTTATGGTTCCCCAAGGGAGGAGACTATTTCCTGAGGCGGCGAAGCCGCCGAGGGAAATAGTTTCCTGCCGAGGGGAACCATCAATTTGCTATTTCCCGGGTTCCCATTTCATAACTGTTTTATTATACCGAAACAATCATAGGCGATTTAATTTTTTTTTTACCAGATATTCCGACGTTAAAAAAAAAAACAAAAGTAGAGGCATGATTACAAATGCATGCGGTTTAACACATTGTATGATAAGTAATACATCGTGTCCTAAAACAATTAAATTATTTTTAAAAGTATTTTCACTGACATTTCGAAGAATTATCGTTGTCTTCAAAATTTAATTGATTAATTAATCCTTATTTTATCTTGGAAAAATTAAGTAATTGTTTTAATTTCCTAAGAATTTATTCATATTTTATATTTGCCCGATTATGACATTTTAGGCGTGAAATGTTTTATATTTCAAACCCAACGGCATGTATGTACAATCCACTGATTGCACTTCGACTCTTTATGACATCATGAGAAAATAACGTTTATGACGTTCGAGGAATTTCATGTATTTATACAGTTATAGATACGCATTGCTTTCAGTTGTGTTATATAAAGGAAAACATTCGCAAATGTAATACTCCTTTACCGAATGAAAATATAACGCCTTAAGCTGGCAAAAGTCTTTCTTAAGGTCAAGATCTAGTAAATGAAAGGTGCCTACAGATTTATCAAACTTGAGAAATAAATTCCTTTATTGATGCTTTACAACTTTAGTTGGGTCAGGTGTTTCGGGGCATAATTTGTAGGTAAACAAGATGAAAAACTGTATCTTAAACTGTCATTTTTAATGAAAAATTTAGAAAAGCAGTCATGAATATAGGAGTTTTTTTCGTATTCGGCAAAAGAAATGTATCCAGATTGCCTACAGTCTCTAAGAAAACGGTAATTAGTATGTTCATGGCCTCTTCTTTAAATCAATATCAAATTTAATATAGGTATCCGGTTTACTTTTCATATGATTTCAAATTGAATGACATGAAAATACCCTATTTTCTACATAATTCTGCTAATGCCGTAAAGTACGGGAAAAAGAAAGTTGAAATTGATTATGACGTCATAATGGGTCTAACACCAAAAAATAATCTCAAGTTATTTACTAGATCTATTTTTAAAGTTCTTGGACCGACAACCCGGGAAAATTTATAACACTCGAACTGTTGGAATCTTTAAAGTAAGAAATTATAGAGGGACTGTTTAGTAGGAGATATTACAATACAAAATATGAGCAGAGCAAATACGGGCCTCCAAAATATCAGATGTGGGATCAGGTGCCATGGAGGAGCGAGCATCCCCTGCCAATCGGTCACACCTGCCGTACATTTACTCTTTCTATAATATTATGTTCAAGTATAGCCATTTCTTCTTCGCAAATCCTCCTATATACACCATATATAGCATACATGTAACCTCAACGGAATATTTTTTTCATAGAATCATTTTCGTACAAGAACATGTACGACCAAAGATTATACACCATGCACAACAAAGTTAGAATGTGCAATGCAAGGTGCTTGCACGCCTATTTATATCCTTACTGTTTGTCTTAAGAAATTGAGAGTCTTAGGCATGAAAAAAGACTGTCTGTTTGGCGTGAGTGTCACCGTGTATATTTCAACGCGCAAAATTAATACATGTATACACATAAATCACTTTCAAAGTTGGCATAGTAGTAAAACAAAGCAAATGTACAGACAGGAAGCACAAGGAACAAGATTATATATGCTAGAGGGTGAGAGAAAAGGTAATGACCCCGGGGACAATACCAACCTACTTTGCTTGGCTTCCAATAATCTTAGTCCAACGTTAATTAGCAGACATAAGTATCGTCTTCCCAATATCAAGGTTTTGTGACCTCGTTCTTTTGTACAAACTCTTGACAGAAGTCGCCATTGTGACATCTTCCCTGGTTAGCGTATGTGCTGGTATAATTGTCTTATTGAATAATAAAAATACCATTGAATGAATATTTATAGAGAAATGTATTTGACAAAAATGTGTTATTTGTCGTAAGTTTCATTTCCTTCAATAATGAGATCTTTGCTCTAAACGCTTAAATTCTTAAGGTAGGATTCTTCTCACATTTCTTGTATTTAAAAATTAATGAAATTTTCACAATAAGTGTTGGTATCAGTGAGATTAAATTTGACCTTTTAATGTTAGAGGTAAGGTCAGGTCAAGGTCATTACTTTTTTCCTGGACATTAAGAATGAAAAATTACTGTTTCCAATCATGCGATCCCTACTTGTAATTCAAGAGATTGAATGTTTTTCAATTTGCATAAAAGATACTACCATAAAGGGCCTATAAGATGATCTTACCAAATTGACATGGATAATTTAAATAAAATGGATATATGCTAATCCGAATTTCCTCTACTTTTCTTAATTTTTTTAAGGATTTATTAGTTATTTTTATATGCTTCATATATTTAACTTTTTCCAGTTTTCACATACACAGTAAAGTTGTCACATAAAGGTACAGAATGATACAAAAACTAAAAGTTTTGATCGTTTACTAAGAGAGAAATAACACTTTTTACGGATTTTTGGCTCAAATCTGTACTTAGATTTGAAGCATTTGAAAGCCAACATAGTTCTAGTATGTGTGAAAAATCTTATTTATTTGATATATTTTGAAACTTAAGTCCCTTATTATTAATTTAACTTACATTTGAAAATTTCGTCTAGTCTATGATTGCGTAAAAATTTTAACTATAATAATTTTGAGAGGCAGAAAAGAAGATATTTTCATTCCGCCAAAAATATAGTCCCTGCTAGTTTTCAAACGCAGTTTACCATTTCTATTTAAAGTTGTATAATTGTGACGAGAAAAGAAAAATATGGTCTTTCAAATCTCTTACATCTAAATATATAATACATATCAACAAATGTACTTTGAATATTCCATCAAGTCAGAAACCAGAGAAGAATCCTACCTTAATTTGAACATTTTACACGTCTTTTTGCCTATTCGGATCAGTATATTGTTTATGCATTCAAGCTCAACATGAAAGTTAAAACATGTCTCATCAATCACTCTGCTTGTTTGGAAAAATAGGAGAAAAGATAAAATGACAAACTACCATTTCGAAAAAAGGACATTTGGAATCGATTCAATGTGCTTCTTTTAAACTGAAATCAACTCAAGATAACTTTTTTTTTCAATGGAAAAGATTAAATACGTGTCCAAGTACCATCTATTAATGTCAGACTGTGTAAATATATAGCTGACCTTT